>NC_143574.1:17036129-17339758 GCF_054136105.1 Typopeltis vanoorti | reverse complement strand
GCTGTTATCCTATATGATCCTGTCAGAATTTTATAGGTCTGTATTACCATCACTCCCTCTTTCTCATATTTGTTAGTGTCTTTAGTCTTTAACACTTTTCTTTGCACTCTCTGCACTGTATCTGCATAACTTGAGACCAGATCTCTGCACAGTAATCCAGGTAAGGTTATATCAAGGCCTTGTGAAGAGGGAAAATAACTTCCTTATCATTACATGTCAGTGTTCATTTCAGCATTGCAGTTATCTTCTCAGTTATATTTGTATTCTTTGGTGTGTGACCCCTGGACTTCAACTTCCCATCTGCTAAAACTCCAAGATCCCTAACCTAGTCAGTTTCTTCTAGCATAATTCCTACAATAATACACTATTGGCGGATATCTCATTATACCACAGTACATTTGTTTACATTTACAGTACTAATTAACTGACAGCCATTTTCACATACCCACATTTCCAGCCTATTCAAATCATTCTGCAAATGCTGCATGTCAGTTGCATTCCTGATTACCCTGCCTCTCTTAGCTTTATCAGCAAACAGCTCTGTCCCCTTCCAAATCCTCCTCACTTCATTAATATAAAGATTGAATAGCAATGGATCCAAGACCAGTTACCTTAAATCTTGCAGACTCACCACATAACCACTGTTTGTTGTATGTCAGTTAGCCATCCTCGGATCCAAGCTAATAGTTTATAATCTAATCCCATATCCTCCAACCTTTATAACAGCCTTCCCTGCTGTATCCTTTTAAAAAAGACTTAGCAAAGTTCAAAAGTGTCATGTTAGATTCTTTCCCTTTGTCTACCTTAACCATACTGTTATTATAAAATGTTAAGATTCTCAAACATGACTCTCCATTAATAAATTTGTGATGCTCATTGCAAAGTGTATAGATTCTTTGTCATCTAAATTCTGTATGCAAGCTCTTAGCAATTTTTCCAGAATCTTCACCACCACTCTAGAGATACTGACAGGTCGATAGTTAAACAGTTATTATGTGATCACTGTGCAATGGGATAATCATACATTCTTTTCCACTCCTGTGGAATTTTTTCTCTGCTGAGACTCAAATAATACAACCACATCAAAGGTACAGTCATTTCAACTAGACACACTCTTAGTATCCATGCTGACATGCCATCAGCCTATATCACCAAATTTTTATTCAGCTATGCATCAGCTCTAGTACAACCTCCTCATGCACTTCAGTTTCTTCATTCCTTGTAGAGGTAGCATTGAGCTTAATGTTGCATACACCAGCTTAATAGTTCTTAGCAAAATGGATGTTCATTAGTTGAAGAATCTCTTCTACATCTGCCAGTCACATAGCATCCACATTCAGTAAAGTTATTCTTTTACATCATTCTTAGCTTTAGCTTGCCATATAATTGTTGTAACTCTTATTGACTTGCTCCTAATATCTTTCTTAATGCATACCATCCTTATGCACATGGTATTCCTTCTATATAATCTCTCTCTCTTAAGAATCTTTTACTTAATAAGATTTTGATATAGCATCATTAAGTATTTTTTAATGCATCCATACACTGTTGATATCCTTCCCATTTAGCAACTGATACTAGGACTGAACCTAGTATTCTTCTCAGTTAAAATACTAGGCTATCATATTGATATCAATATCACCATGGGACTGAACTTAGTGTTCTCCATATTATTATTCGCAATGTATACATTTAGGATCAAGCTTGTTGCTTCGTTTCAGTATAAAAATTGATTACCACTTGCAGTTGTTAGGAAAACTATCACAACTAAAAGCGACTCACATTTACATTGATGTAGTCTACATGAGTGCTTCAAGTGTAATTTTTACAATGGCACTCATAGAAGGCATGGTTTCTCATATTGAAAACTAAGCATGCAGTAGTTTATATCTAAATAAAGATTACCTAGAAATTTTGTGAAATATTTAACCATGCTGAATTAGAGCAAAATGAATCCTCATTCCTGCATTAAATGACAGCAGTCTCTCTCTCTCTCTCTGCACATAAGATGTGTTCAAATATTAAGTATTGAAATTTGCTGCATGGCTTTACTTTTGTGAATATTTTTCCTTATATACAGAAAGCAGTAAGTGATATTCTAATACTACTTTATATACCATATGAATCTGACCATTCCAACAATCTCATTTACAAAATTAAATGCCGTATTTTAGATCACTCGCATCCATTCACATAATACTGTTTTGCATTCTTTTCAGTGATTGTCACAATGCTGTGATAGCAATATACAGCATAAAATATACAAGAGAAGCCATTTTTTATTATTTTAACATTTTCATTATACACCAGTGTAGTGCACAGTATTTTTTTTTTTCAGTTGTTTAATAGCAATACCAAGCAAAAGATTGAGGACAGCTGCATTAATGCACATGCACACCACACATCTGCACACACTGCATTAATTGAATTGAGTTTTGGTATGTTTTTAATTAAGTAGGCAAGCGTAGTTAAGTATTTATTTTTATAGTCAATAATTTATATATATATATATATTGCTAAAGTAGTGATGTATAATATAATAGAAGCATTTGTTAATTATTTGTTTAATTTTGACATGAATAATTTTTACATGCTTAACATGTGTGAAATGTATTCATTAGTAAATGTGAGTAGTTTGTGGGAGAAAGGAAATGGTGTTGTCAGAATATGTCAGAGATATGTGCTGATTACAGATTGAGGTATTGAATGTGAGCAAGAAGCAAGAATTCAAGTGAGGGATCAAATTAACTAACATAGCATATAGTTATATGTGAAAGCATGAATGGGACTATTTGAATGTATGAAGAGGATGTTGGTTTGAAACAATTGAGAGAGAGTGTGTGTACAAGGCAGGTAATATGACAGAGAAGTAATTTTTTTAAAAAAGAACAATTCATCACAATCCTCAAAATCTCATGGTTGAGCAATGTGGTTTACAATGTAAGACCGGAAAAGCATTTGATAAATAGCAAGAAAAAATAAGAAATAAACTACAAGAAGAAATAAAGGAAAATGTGAAGAAAGCAGGGGTGAAATGATATGATGATATATATTGATTCTGTGATTAGGGATCTTCCTTACAGATGAGTAATGAAAGCATGTTTTCCAGGTTCAAAGTTTCATGATCTGACTGAGGCTACAATGCATCAGGTAAAGCAAGTGGAAGATATGATTGTTTGGTTGTAATAAATAACTTAAATGCCATTAAATAGTATAAGAAAAAATGACAGAGTATGTTGAAGGAGGCAACAAAGAAAAGCAAAACAGGTTCTGCTCTTCAGGTTCACTCTGTTCACAGACGTTGAGGTTCTGCCAAATGTTTCTTCTTCTATAGATAAGTATTTCCATGGACATCATTCTGCTGAACTGACCTCCATCATTTCTCCACTTTTTCCCAAGACTCTAAGAAAATGAGCAGCTGCTAGTCAGTATCCATTCACTATCAAGTTTCAGACCTACCAGCCAACTTCTTCCTCCTCTTTCATTCCATCTTCCTCAGATCTTTGGAAAAGTATCCCTCATTCTGTCTTCCCCAAAGACTACAACACTTTCAGGTGTTCAAGAAATACATCAGCAAATTCTTTCTTTCTGTTTAATCCCTTGCCCACATACACAACAATGTATTATAGATTTTGCAACCGTATGTGTATTTGTACACAATAAATAACGAAAAAAACTCACGTAGAAAGATTATTTATTAGTATAATTTTCACCTGTGTGTCACAGGCATCTTCAGTACATTAAGCTCAAAATTAAACACTAACTGACAATTCCAAAAAGCGCCACCTAAGTAGCTGGTGTAAGATAACTAAAAAGGTCAATAACTTTCCTAAAAAAAATTAATACAATAAAAAGTTAGGAAAGATTAGCTGATTTGTAAAGTACTATCTCCCATAAAGGGGAGAGACGTAAGCCGTCGGATCTGTTTAAGTTAGGAGAATGAAGTAGAGTTTCACGTTTCTTTATAAAGGCGTTCCATGAGAAACTGACTTTTATGAAGAACTCTTGTCTTTCTCCAATGAACTCTGTGTCTAGTGAAGATGGCATGTTCAGAAAGTCCAGACTTTTCAGGTTTAAAGTATTCAATATAAGATTGGTGTTCTTCTAGCCGAATAGAGGCGGATCTTCCCGTTTGTCCGAAATAAGATAATCCACAAGAGCACGGAATCTGGTAGACACCTGGATGATTAAGATGTGGAAGTTTGTCCTTAGGAGAAGTGAGAAAGAAGTAGTAAAGAAGTGGTAACCTACATTTCTCAGTTTATAGAAAGAAGACTCATACAGGCCATTATATCCATGCGGAATCTCATCACCATCCCAGTCAAAAGGTTCATCGGGCCCACTCCTTTTGTTCTACAGACGATCTTTTACAGAAAGAACTACAATACATAACTTCTTCCTTTCTATCTAATGGTTATAAGAATTGCTTCATTAAAAGAACGTTGAGTAGTTTTAATATGTCTTCCTCTTCAAACACAGAGGAAATAACGTGCATTACTATCCCTTATGTACAAGGCATCAGTGAACGTATAGCAAAAGTTTTAAAACCACTGAATAATTTTGTTGCCTTTCGAGGTATATCCTGTTTATGTATTTAGGTGTTCCATATAGTTTTGGGGTGATAGGATGTGAGGATTTTAGTATTCTCTTCACTTCTTCTGGCCAATTGTTACAATTTCTGATTAGTTGGTTTGTTTCATTATGATTTTTAATTGTGGGGTCTCTGTCTAGGATTTTATAAGTTGAGGTGTCTGATAGTAATACATTTAACTTATCATAATAATCTTTGGAGTTGAGGATAACTGTAGAATTTCCTTTATCAGCTTTGTGATAAAGGTGGAGATATGTGGATGATATATTCATCATATGGCAAGACAGCTTAGACAACCTTAAATCGTTTGTAGATAAAATCAACTCAATACATAGCAAGATAAAATTCACTCTGGAAGTAGAAAACAACAACCAACTGCATTTTTTAGATATTTTGATAAAAAAACAACCTAACAGTGTCAAATTATCCATTTACAGAAAGCCTACAGATACTGGAAGATATCTTCACTATACTTCAAACCATCACAAGTCATACAAACTGAGTATTATCCACATGTTGAAACATAGAGCCAAAAAGTTTATATCAGAAGAGGAGGATACACAGAATGAACTCTCACTAATAGCCAACACATTATCACAAAATGGATACCCTCAAAACATCATCAAAAAATATCTATACAATGACAACCCCAGACAAGAAGAATCCCACCGTCAGCACGTTTCTACTGTAGTGATACCTTTCATCAAGTCAATTTCTTATCAAATAGCAAGAATACTAAGAGCCAACAACATCAGAGTGGTCTTCAAACCAACCACCAACATCAGACAAGTTTTAGGATCTCCAAAAGATAAAGTTCCGTTCTACAAATATCCAGGAGTATATTACATTCCCTGCTCCTGTGGTCTTGCCTACATTGGACAAACTTCACGAAATTTAGAAATTAGACAAAAAGAACATGTTGGTGATGTAAACCACAACAGAAGCATTTCTTCCGGCTTAGCACATCATTTCTGCACGTCTAACCACACGATAGATTGGCAAAACAGCTCCATGCCATATCTCGATGACGACTACAGGCATCGTGTATTTAAGGAAGCCACAATAGTACTAATAACCGGCGGAAACCTCAACAGAAATCAGGGTATAATTCTCAACAGTTCGTGGAAAAACTTGATCCTCTCTCTCAATCAATCTGAACTACAGCTAGCCAGTAATCACATTACAAGTCTACAACAAACACGCATGCGTGATAATGAATAAGAACAATAAGCCATCTTTGTCACGCGAAACGTGTAACCATAGATACTAGTTTGGTTTACAACGTTTTTTATGTTCCTTTTAATTTGCATTTACTTTCATATCTCCGTAATACCTTGAAAAAGCCAGACAGTTTGCTGGCGAAACTGGTAGGTTTTAATAAATGTTTATTTGTAAAATACTGGTCTGTATTAATAAAAGTGTATTTCTATGTCTACTCATGGTTTACCTCTTTTAAAACTTATGTGTATTTGTTCGATATTAAAAAAAAAAAAAATATGGATTTGTTATCAGGTGATCCAATACCAGTTGAAAGATGATGATCTGCACTAGGAGCAGTATAAAAAACAGGCTGTAGTGAGGAATGACAGGCTATAGTAAGAAATGCAAAAATGAAAAGCATTTAGACTTAGAGGCAAAGAGAAATCCAAGAGAATTTTTTTCGTTATATGGCATTTAAAAGGAAGAATAACCTTAGTGAATATAGACTGTAGGAAAATGTTCACCAATCTAAAAATAATAGTTAACTATTGAGTGATCACTTTAGTAAGGTATATATTCCAAACAGATTCATTAGATTTCTGGATGCTGGATTGAAGAATATGGATAGATAAGTTGGAAGTATTAAAGGTTCTGCACAACAATTTGAACACTGTGATGAGATTGGATTAGATATCAGCACAGGTACTGCAGAAGTGTGCAAGAGAATTAATAGTGTCGCTGATGTTCATGGGCCAGTTTATTGTCCTCCACCCTCCCTTTTTTTTTATGTGAACCCAACCCATGAAAGATTATATTTTAGTACAATGGATTAGTTCACGGTTTTTTCTATTTTTGTTTTATTTTATTTTATTTTTAATCCAGAAACCCTGCTCTTGAGAGAAAACATGGAACTTTTTTTCAAGCCGCTTCAGGTCTTTAATAAACGGGATGGTGGTCTCACACCAGGTAATGAAATTCATCTTCCATATAAAGACAATCACAAATATTAATGCCTGTAGTAGGAGTTGAACCTGCAACCTGTTTTCTAGAGAGAGATATGCTAATGATTTGGCAAAACATGGTATTGGATCACTTAATAATGAATTCAAATATATAAAAAAAAATTATTTTTATATTGATATTAAAAAAAATGTGGGTTTGTTATCAAGTGATCCAATACCAGTTGAATGATGATGATTTTCTTATGCAGTACTTCCTTTAAAGTTTTTTTTTTTTTTAATATCAAGCCTATGCACAAAAGGCAAGAGGTTGCAAAATAGTACATCAGTTGCAGCACAAACAAAATTCTTAATGAGTGGAGGGAGAACAATATAATTCTTTTATGCAAGGCTGTAGCTCGGACTGATGTGACCAGTTTCTTTAGCACAACTTCTTCAATGTGGTTGTTTGCCAGAATAGGTCTTATAAAACCCTGAAATGCATGATAATAATCAGTAAGAGGAGGAGACATGTGATATAAACATACACGATAATAAGGGGATCATACAGTACAAGTGACATTGTTCGTCTCATGGCAAGTAGAGAGAGAGAGAAAAAAAACAGAACTTGAAATCATCCATGTAAGCTGAATGAGGGTGTGAATTCTTGGACTCCCTGGAGGAGTCTACATAATAATTAATAATAATAATTAATGTGTGTGTGTATATATATGTATGTATGTATATATATATATATATATATCCTGTTTTTTAGATCTTTCTGCAGAAGCTAAGAATGTTATTCAAAGGATATATTATGTTTTGCTTACCCAAGCAGCCTGTACTGCTTGGGATAAAAGTAAGTGTGATTTCTTTTATATATAATTTTAATATATATCACATATAATACGTATAATCTACACAAACACACACAAATACACATGTATCTATAAAAAACACTACAAAACTATAAAATACATTAAACAACATAACTGGTGAAGTAACGTGCTTTATGTTGTTTAAATTTCACAGTTTTTTAATAGAGATACCAGTGATTATTCAACTTTGATTCAAGTATTCAGCTTTGATGGTCCATTGGCTATTTAGGTGAGATGCGCCAATTTTAAAGGAAAATTGTAGTGCTATTTACTGCAGAAATAAATGATGTAAAAAGAAAAAAAAAATTGAAAAGTGATATGAAAATGAGAATTACACTTTAGTTACTAACATGAAATTCAAATACTGATGATAACACATAGCACAATACAACAGACACCTACACTTAAAATATGTAGCTAATAACTGTTAACACGTGTAAAGAATAATAGAATTTATTAGCTCCTATATATATATATATATATATATATATATATATATATATATATATCCATTAGGAAAAGAAATAAGCCATTGGGAAAAAGAAAACCAGGACATCCTCTTAAAAGATTCAACGATGACTTCTAAGGCCAGAACAGACCATGCTAGGCCTAAATCCTTGATACATATGATGATAATATATATCTTCCTTGTTACAGAACATCCTCAGGAAGTGAAGAGATTGGTTGACAACATTCAAAACAGACACAAGTTACATATAGACATTTTACCTTAATTATCCAAACAATGACTGAGTAACAGTAAAATCTCATGAGAAGAATGAAACTGAATTTATTGAGCTGTTGTGAGACAACTTTCTCAAGAAGCATTGATAGGGCTACAAGGTCAAAGAGATTTGATTTGATTATAGTGTCACGGGGTGTTTCAATTAAAGATGTAACTATTCTGCCTCCAGTTGGGGACAGTGATCATGCAGCACTCACTTGGGAAGTGACTAAGTTTATGAATTTCCATTCAGGAAAGGTTACATGCTGAACTACAAAGCAGAAAATTATGACCAATTGAGAAGTATATTGAGTTCAATGCAATGGTATTGTTTAGTGGATGGGAAGAATTTTAAAATTACTTAAATGATACAATATCTGAATGTGTTTTAAGAGTTCGAAGAATAAATAGGATAGGAGTCAAATGGATGTGTAATCTTATCAGGTAAGAGATTCGTAAGAAAAGAATGATGTGGAAGGAACACTGTGTATATAAGGATGATGTCCATTGTGAAAATTATAAGCAGCAGGCCAGAAGAAAAACTATTGTGTGGAAAGCCTGAGTATGAAAAGAAACTGGCTCTGCAAGCTAAAGATAACCCCAAAAAATTCTGTCGATATTCTGCAAGTAAAAAAAGAATGAATATGAAAGAAAAACTCTACTGAATGCAAATGGTGTGAGGTTGTTCAACTAATGAGTGTGCATTTTGCTGAAAGCTATCTAACTAGTGTATACAACATTGAGCTCACTGCTACCTCTTCACTGGATGAAGAAACTCAGGTATATGAGGAGAATGCATTAGAGCTGTTGCCAAACTGAATAAGAATTCGACAATAGGGACTGATGAGATATCAGCACAGGTGCTAGAAGAGTGTTCAGCTGAACTGGCTATTCCTTTAATGAAGCTATATACTGTATTTTTCCATGTATAAGATGATACTTTTTTCTAAAATTTTTAGACCAAAAATTGGGGTTTGTCTTATACATGGGGAGAGGTAACCAATTGAGAGACCCATAGTTGCCCTGGCTAAACTTCCGGTACCTTGTCTCCACGAATAGACTTCCAGCAATCACTAGCCTTTGTTAACTCTGTCAATTGATACCATTATGATTAATGGCTGATTTTGAATAAACCAATCAGAACTCTGAAAGCATTCATTGGCAGGGTAAGTTAATGCAAGAAATGTGAAATCAGCAGTGCCATGGATGGAAGATGACACACACACACACATATATATATATATATATATATATATATATATCTTCTGCCTTCTAAGGCACTTTGTACTGTATCAATCCACCTATATCTTGGTCTTCCTCTGGATCGTTTTCCTGCCAACCTGGCAGAGAACACTTGTTTGGCTAATCTTTCCTTGCCCATTCTGTTTAAGTGATCATACCACCTGAGATTAGCTCTGCTAACGCATTCCTGGATGCTGACAATGTCAAATTCTTTCCTAATATCCTCATTTTTAATATGATATTGCCATTGATGCCATCTGTTCACACCCACTAATCTTTCTCAGGACTCTAATATCTGCAGTCTGTAGTCTTTGGGCAAGTGTTTTACTTCTGACCCAGCTCTCAGATCCATAAGTTAAAATTGGTTTGAAATTAGTCAAAAGAGAAAGTAGTCAAAACACTAAATTAGCTATACAGCTAATTTAGTGTTTTGACTAATTTCTCTCTTATTCCATATAAATTTATTCAGTTGACTTCCTACCATACCAGCTTTGTTGATTCTGTTGTCTATTTCCATATTTAATTTACCATCTTCACTAAAAATCGTGCCTAAGTAGCTGAAATGTTTTACTTGTTCCTAAGGTTCTCCATTCACAACGCAGTTGACATTTACAATGATTCTGCCTATTTTCATTGTCTTTGTCTTTTTATTGCTGACCTTCATACCATATCTATTACAACAGTTATTCAATTTAGTCAGGAAATCTTGCAGACTTGTCGCGGATTTATTTAGAAATATAACATCGTTATACTTCGAAATAAACGGATTTATTTAGAAGTATAACATCGTCCGCATAAAGCAAAGAGCTGATATTAACATCTCCAATTTTGATATCATGTTTAATACCACTAAAGTGATGACAAGGAACCATCCCTGGAAGTTATGAAAGGAAACTGTGAGCAAGAGGGTGAGATGGTTTCTTTGCATGGAGGGTGGTTGAACCATGGAATGCATTGCCTGATAGTGGTGAGAGCGGGAACAGTCAATGATTTTAAGGAGTGGTATGATAGACTTTGTGTTTCCTATGAGGGACCTCCCACAATGAGTCTTGATAGACTTGTGTTTCCTAGGAAGGTCCTCCCGCGATGAGTCTTTTGACTCCTTGGAGGCCTAAATAATAATAATAATATAGACAGTGACTCAAAAGACAGCAGTGATGCAGTAGAGGTTGAAGAAAGTGATATGTTTGGAACTCATACTGATGAAGAAAATGATATGCCTGGAACTCAGAGTGATGCATAATTTCTTAGTATGTATCTTAAAAACATTACCTAATTACTAAATGTACTTTTTCCATGTTTTCTGTCCAGTTTGGATTTCGTTGATATCATGTTGATATCTCAGGATACCTATCATCATACTAGGATACCTATATCATCATACTACCTATCATCACTAGGATACCTATCATCATACTAGCATGATGATAGGTATCCTAGTGGTGGGGCTGCCATCTTAAGGCAACTAGGCTTGCGTTTTTTTAGTAGATAGTGGAAACTACAGATTGAGAGGAAAGAGTCATCCCCTCACCCTCGAATTGCTCTAATAGCACTGGGGGGGGGGGGGGGGAGTAAGAAGTAAGAGAGAGTAGGAAAGAAGAGTAGAAGACCAGTCTACATATATGATATATACAGTGACCATATTTTTTTGGAGAAAAGGAAAAGGATAAATAAAGAATTTCAGTTTCTTTGTGTTTTTTTGGTGTCTATAAATGCTGTTTAATTGCTAATCTGCCACTATTCACAATATTAAAATTTGCCAGACATTTATTACATTTGACGTCATTATTCGTTATTCCTCTTAATTTAAGAAAATTCTTCCTCCAATGTTTTGTTGAAAATACATTTTCTTTTGGGTGCCATGACAATGATTCTATAAAATAATAATTAATATGTAATAACGAAACCAATATTAAGCTGTACCTGCTCGAACACACACAATACGCTTCTATACTACACGCACAGTCAAGTACAATATGTACACATGCACATCAACGACGCAGCCATATATGCCTTGCCACTAGCGAGTGCCAGTGAAATGACAGTTTCATGTTTCTATGGGCTATGTGCTACACGCCAATATTCAATTTACTATTTCAATTCACAAAATAAAGGACAAAATGGCCATTTTAGTAAAAAATAAATCTAAAGGACAGATCAGTGAAATAAAGGGCTGTCCTCTTAAATAAAGGATATATCATCACCATAATGATATACCAAGTGTATATTGTTGGAAGTAAGATCAGTCTATCTCGGTTTGCCATGCCCGTACTCACCAATGTGAGCCCCCGAGAGCAGTGCCCACATTATTATATAGCAGTAAAATTTGGGCAATAAACAAACAAAATAAACTTAGAATAAAAACAAGTGAAATGAGATTTATGAGAAGAACTGCAAAATATACATTATTAGACCAAACAAGGAATGAAGACATTTTAAAAGAACTAAAAACAAAATCAATAGGAAAAAAAACTAAACAATTATAAACAAAAATGGATAGAACATGTAAACTGAATGGCCAACACCCAATATCCTAAACAAATACTAAAATATAAGCCAACTGAAAAGAGATGGCAGGATAGATCTCAAAAAAGGATGTTGGATGGATAATGAGACCGAATTGTTAATAGAAAGAGATTTATTTTTATTTAAAGTGATCTCTGTTCAACAATTTTTTTTTTATTTCCAAGTGTACCTATATTTATTTATTGCACAAGGGCTCATTCCGATTGGTGCAATGACTTCTTTTTTACTATTTCTTTCAGAATCCAAAAAAAATCACTGACTCAAGACCAAATTACAAAATAAACACATTTAATAAAACACAAACAATATTACATAACTATAACTAACTACAGAATTAATTGGATCCAAGGCCTTTTTAAAAATAAACTTACACTTAAGACTAAACTAAACACTTTGTTTTCACAATGACAAAATGTTCATGGGCAGTTTCTTTCTCTGTTAAGGCCTGTTTCCGGAGATATATGACTTTATTCTTAATTTTCATAGGATCCTTCTCATCACTCATGTAGCACACATTAATTCTTCCTAACTCAATTCCGTCTCTTTTTAGTAGAAATAATGGTTAGTCCGGCATCCTTAATCTTCCTAATCAGAGTTTTCTCGAACATTCCTTTAGAACGTAAATAGCAATTTCTTCTTTTATTCACGAATGCTTATTGACGGTCTTAACTCTTCCACTTAAAATTCACAGTTCTATGATTCCCTTTTCAGAATCTACTACTAACTTTCCAATTAGCGTTTCCTCAAATATTTGTTTTAAAACATCTATAGCAATATTTTCTTTTATTTATCAATACTTATTCCACTTTGAAACTTCATAGTTCCACGATTCCTTTTTCGGAATATACTATTAATTTTCCTCTGACTATGACATAAAAAAAAACTTAAGTTCCTTTGAATCAAAATATCTGTCGGCCTGTGTTCTAATTTTCTCTCCGAACACTCTTCTTGTTTACTCTCCGTTACTCTTATACTGAACGCTGTTCTTGTCTGCTGTCAATCACACATCAAACTTCTTGGCGAGCATTCGCACTCCATAAAAGTGGCAAGCAAGAAACTAGGTATAATGGCTAGGTAGAATGTCTTCAAAAAACACACCACTTAATATTTTAAACTACAATAAAATTGTTTTAAGTAATACAAATATCAAATCCTGTAACTACATCAATGTTTTAACTTCTTTACATTTCATTTTGACAAAACAATTTCAATAACGGGTACATTGCAAGTGCCGACAATGCGTGTTATGAAACTAAAACTAAACATATTAACATAAACAATACGTAAAAATATTCAGAATTTTAAATTATGATTATTTTTGCAGCCAACACCCAATATCCTAAACAAATACTAAAATATAAGCCAACTGAAAAGAGAAGGTAGGATAGATCTCAAAAAAGGATATTGGATGAATAATGAGACCAGAACAGACCAGTATGATTTATACCCATATGTTTAAAATATTGATTTCTTAATTTTGGGTTTGAAAAAGTAGGGTTCGTCTTATACACGGGAAAATACAGGAATTTGAGTCTCAGAACAGGGATGATTCTGCAGCAGCGGAAAGAATCTATGGTAATTCCATTGCCCAAGGGTGATCTACTTTTTGATCTACTGTGAGCAAGTCGGCACCCATCTTGCGCAAAGCTTTTTCATATGCAGTTCTTCATGCAAAATATATCTTACACGTTCGTTTGAAATGCCTATAGTCTCAGCAATTTCACGCACCTTGACTCGCCGGTCATCCAATACCGTATCAATGACTTCTAGTGTTGTTACACTTTTTGGACGTCCTTCATGTGGATCATCTTCAAGGCTGGTACAGCCAAGTTTAAACTTGGGTCCATTTCTTAATTGTCGAAAAACAAAGGAGAAGAGTACCCATAAACTTTTATGAACTTTGAATGAATTTCTTTTGGCTTTAAACCTTCTTTTACAAAGAATTTTATAACTGCATGATACTCAGTTTTATCCATTTCAAGGGATACAGACAACACTTTTGCTTCAGACAGCTGTATAAAACAAACTACTTGATAGAATGACCTGCAATTTTACATGGATGCCTATGGCAGATGTACCAACTTAGGAAAAAAAATTGTGCCAATAGTGTTGCCATCTATGGTCAAGGCCGAGAACTTTTCAGACCACCTTCGTATCTCACCCTTTTTTGTTTCAGTCACCCCTATTATGTCAATCTGTTACTTATCCAATTCCTCAGCTAGCTCCATTTCTTTGCCATTCAGACTTCTTATGTTGATAGTACTGATCTTGAACTCTGGTGTTTTTAATAGCATTTTTAATGGTGTAGTGTAAACAAGTTGAAATTCGTATTGTTTTATTCATTTTGTGTAACTACAAAATGGATACATCTCCAAGATAGCATTCAAAAATATGTATTCTTTCTCATCCATGA
This sequence comes from Typopeltis vanoorti, assembly GCF_054136105.1. Classification (NCBI taxonomy): domain Eukaryota; kingdom Metazoa; phylum Arthropoda; class Arachnida; order Uropygi; family Thelyphonidae; genus Typopeltis; species Typopeltis vanoorti. The sequence goes on along the minus strand of NC_143574.1, from coordinate 17,325,246 downwards.
CTCAAAGACAAATTGCCAATGAATGTGGTGTTGGTTTTGGTACTGTTAATGTGAATTTAAAGAGGTTTATGGAGACAGGTACCTTTATTCCTGACAGAAAAGGAAAATGTGAGTGAAAAAGGAAAACTTACTCAAGATCATTTACCAGTTAGACAAAGCAAAATGAATCCAAGATTGCCTGCTGTAGACTAAAATAGAGACTTGGCAGCTGGTGGGATTAATATTTCCGACATGACAGTTCGTTAAAGATTGTTGAAAGGTCCTCCTCACAGACCAAAAAAGAAACAACTGCTGAAGAAGGCTGTGCAGAAAAAAGAAGCTTCTGTGTGTAAAAGGGTACAAAAATTGGACTGTTGGGAATTGAAACAAGGTCATATCCTCAGATTAGAGCCATTTCTTTGTCCAAGGAGAGTGAATACTCTATGTTCACAAATCAGCAGCTGAGAAGACTTCTTCCCACCTTCAACAAGCTTCTAAACACCCAGCTAAAAAGATGTTCTGGGGTGTTTTACACATGATAGTTTAGCATCACTTGTGCCTGTTGATGGTATGATAAAAAATGACCAATACATAAAAAATATTGGAGAAAAGAGGGGTCCCACAGATCCAGAAAGACAAAGAACTCATCTTCCAACAGGATCTTGTTCCATGCCACACTTAAAAAAAAGTGAAAGAGTTCCTCAAAAATCACAACATTTAATTGCTTCAGTGGTCAGGTAACTCTCTTGACATTAACCCTATAGAAAATCTGTGGGCGCCACAGTGAAAAAGAGACTTGGAAAAATAATTGTGATACAAAAGATAACTTAATATAATCTATTGTAATAGTATGATTTCTAGATGCAGAAATAAGAAAAATGTGTCCTATGTTGGTAGAGTCCACACCTAAGCAAATTAATGAACTTATTAAGAACAGGGGAGCACATAAATTATTAGGTAAAGTTAGATTTTAATTTTTGTACTTATTTTCTTCCAAAATTAAAATTTTTCTTTAAAATGTGAATGTTTGGATTAATTTGTTTGCTACTGTATACATGAAACTGTTCCATAGCATCTTTTTGCTTACTAATTGATATTTGAATAAATGCTGATATGCCAATTATCTCTTAAGCTTATTTGTTTTACATAATCAAAATTTTTAAGTGACATTATCTTATACTTTTTTCCCCCCAGGTTGAAGAAGGTCCAAAGTATATTTTAGACATCTGTCCAGAAGCTGGATTATCTGCACAAAAATATAGATGTGTGTGCATGTGTGTTTCATTTCTTCCCAATGGAGATAGCTGACCCTTGAGGTAGTTCAGTACCAGACAACTCAGAGCAAAGGTGGAGTAAGCTACACACACTTTTGTACCGTCCAGAAATTAGTTTAATATCTTGTGTGCCAATGAGTGTTATATCTGATATTAAACTGATAAGAACAGATGCCACACTTTTTGCATCTCATCCTCTTGGCTAATATAAGGGTATAGTATCTGTTTTTATCAGTTCAATATCCCACAAGATATTAAACTCATTTCTGGAAGGATGCTTGGAGCCTGCTCAAGCATCCTTCCAGAATTTTAGCCCTGAGTTACCTGGTATTTTACAACCTTTTTAATGTTTGTGAACAGCTGAGCTAAGTGGTAGAGGCTCACAGAGTTTGAATTTTGTCTGTCACTGAACCATATTTTGACAGTAATCCACAAAGCATTTGGTGCCTTATTTGTGGAATGTTGAACACTGTTACTTTTGTGGGGGCAAACATGATTGGTCAGACATTCACATGGTATGCACCAAGTTTACTCCTTTTTCAATTAATCTCTCAGACCACAATGCATTCATAAAATACATTTGCACACTTCCAGCAACTCTTGAAATGTGGGTTATATTTTTTTGGTGAGATATGCTGCACCACTGTGTCTAGGTATTTCTCTAATGGGGCATTTTTGATTGCAAAGATGATTATTCCATTGTCTTAGGAAACTCAGTTGGTAAGTTGTGCATTTGTATGTATGGTAGCTGTTCCAGTAGTAGGAATTTGTGTGGAGGTATTAGCTACAATATTGGCATAGGAGAAAGAGAGAATACTGACATTTGTCAGTTGCTTTCGGTGGAGCTGAGACATGTCTTTTCTTAGTTTCATGTGACCTTGGACTCTGCAGAGCCAGGGCTGGTGATGATTCATCACTGCTGCTGGTGGGCATGACTACAAGCAACATAGAGTTGAAGGCTATCTTAGATCTAAATACATTCCTTTGCTGACAAAGGAAATTTTTGAAAAATGTCTAATAACTTTTGAGGGTTATGCATAAGGTAAGAAATAACTTTAACTGTGTGATAGATCTTAAGATAATGATTCTTTTAATATATTTAATTCTAACTGACCTTAAAAACCACATTAAATTAAGGTTTATGGAGGAGCGACCTGATGCATATCCATCTCCTTTGGCTACTGCACAAAATATATATATATATATATATATATATATATATAGATAGATAGATAGAGCCCATAAAAAAAAATCTCTCTAGTTGAAGCTAATAGCAATGGCTTCCCACCCAATATGACAACATCTGTTATTAAGCTTATTTCAAAGAAAGGATTTGCTAAAAAATTAGGAAAGTAGAAACCCATGTCCATCATAGACACCAGCTGTAAAATAATATCAAAAGCCATTGCCAACAAACTTGAACCCAAACTGAATGAAATAATAGATAGGCACCAGAGTATTTTCTATCCCTGGATAATCTATTCACAAAAACCTACACCTCATAAGGGATATGATAAGCATAGCTAACAACAACAATAACAACAGTGAAACAATGGGTCTTGTAACACTAGATCAAGAAAAGAATTTTGACTGCATTGAGCATCACTACCTATTCAACTGCTTGAAAGCCTTTGTCTTGGGCTCAGGCACATCATTCAATCCATTAATATGTTATATGCAAAAGCACACTTGCATGAAAATAAACAATAGGCTCACCTTATCTGTAGCATACAGTAGAGGTATTAAACAAGCCCACTCACTTTCCTGTCCTCTACACAATTGCCATAGAGCCCTTTTTTTGTGTAGAGTAAGTATGCTGCTTAGGGCATCCCATCCTAAACTTTCTTACTAAGCCATAACCCTGACAGTATATCCTGCAAAGAAGACAATTTCTATAACATACAAACAGTATACCAAGCAGTCACAGGAGCTAAGCTAAACACACACAAAACCCCAGGACTGTGGTGTGTGGCAAATGGAAAAACCTAACTGATTCCCCATTGTCTGGTCACTGGTCCACAGAGGGGAAACAAATACCTGGGAATTTACCTAGGAAACATGCCCTCTTATTTGGATAAGAACTTGAATACACTCATTAAACATTTCAAGCAAGTACTAGGAAAGTGGCCTCATATTGCTTCCCACTTTCCAAGCAAGTACTAGGAAAGTGGGCAGCAATATGAGCCTCTGCCTCCACAAGAGGGAGAACAATAATAGTTAATCAAATAGCTACCAGTGTCCTTTGGCATGCACTAAAGATTCTCATGCCACCAGTGCAATTCATCAAACAAATACAGTCAACCATCAATTGATTCATGTGGAACCAAACAAACTGGCTTTCCCAAGCTAAGTACTTCTCTTAAAGAAGGAGGGCAAAATTTGACTGCCATTGACCACAAGGTAACAACGTTCCATACTCACTTTTTCCTTAATACCCTACAACAGGAAATGGCACAAAAATACATCACTGAATATATTTTCAGTTCTGCCATTAGAGGTCTCTCTTTATCCACACCCTTAAGAATGACAAGAGCACACATGCCAGTGAGCTTAACAAATTTCTACAAAGATTCCCTTCGAAGATGGAAGAAGTTAAACCTCCAGCACACAGTGAAGACAGCATCCCTTCCTGAAATCTAATGGAACCCATCTTTCACAACATGGTTGTAAGGAACCCTATCACTCAAAGAGAGAGATTTTTTTCCTCCATGGAGCTGACGAAGCATGAGGGTCTTGGGTGATATTCTTTCTACAAGCTTTACCTGGCACTTTTCAGAATCACTCACAAACTTGGAATACAAGAATCAGGCCGAACATATACACACTGTGAAATCTGCTTTCAAGCTGCTATGCCTGATAGCATAATGGAAGCAGGGTTCAGTCCTCTTGATGCATATGATCCGGCAGCATATAAAAATGAAAACCAACAATGCATGAGAGAAACTTACACTTTTGCAATATAAACAAAATCTACGGCATTCTAATACAACAGTCCAACCAAAGCACATCATTGGAAAATCCTGCATCATCCCACCAAACACTATTTCACCAGGACCTACCATATTACACAAGAACTAACACACCTGATGCAGATATTCAGTATAGAATCTAGCACAATGCACTCCCACTCAAACTATATTACGGAAATTCAACCCGGATGTTTCAGATAATTGTCTGCTCTGCTACTGAGCAGGAACATTCTAGCATATCTACTTAGAATGCCCCATCCACACCCAATTAATCCATTCATCTCTGGAAACGGCAGCCTTAACCTGCAGTTGTCTTCATATAGAAGAGGAATATCTCACTCTTATCCATGCAGAGTCAAAAAACCATCCAATCTGCAGCATTGCCTATTCATCACTGAAGCCTGAAGCACTAATATACAGTTTCTATCTTTGACACGCAAGACCAGACAGCACAACAATCAGCATCAAGTACTGATAAAGAAACTGTACATTTGGAAGAACCTCTGCCTTCATCATCGACAAGCAATCCTAATGAAAAGGAAGTTGGCAACAGACTTACAACAAAACCAAATAAGTGAAATAATTAACAAGAGCAAGAAAACAATAATACAACAAAAGCAGGAAAACGCTACCCAAATAACAGATGAACCATCATGGTTGCACTAGAGATCTCCTGCCTCCAAGCATTCTAGAACCCTCAACAACTTGCAGGAGGGGGGGATAAGGAGATCAATCCTCCCAAGTCCTCAGGTGACAAAGAAGAAACTACAAATTCAGATTTCCTCACACTGAAGGCCCACTAACAGCTCAGCAGCTTTAGAGCTTCCTTAAAAGAGTTCGAGGCTCATTACAAAAATTGCTCACAGCTTATGACTACATTGCCAGCATCAGTGGTGGAAACACTCTAGATAGACATGCCTGACTGTTCCAAACCGGAACAGTCAGGTATGTCTAGCAGTAACATTTTTTCCCTCCTTAGGGGAGGATGATGTTACTGCTAGACATACCTGACTGTTCAGGTATGTCTAGCAGTAACACTATTCCAGTAAGTCATAATTCCAGTAAGTCAATTACTGTTCATGATTCCAGTCAGAACAGAGATTGTTGGCTCTGTTAGTGGTTTTGTAATACCATATTCACCACTCTACTTCTCACAGTCTTCTACCTCTTCATATCTAACAACCCCCTACACCACCAAATCATTTATTTACACTTACAAATTATTCATTCTGATTCATACAGTCATCTCCTTTGCTCTGCCTCTATTTTCCAGCATCAGTCATTTCTCTTATTGTCTCTCTTCAAAAACACTCATTCATCACCTGTTTCATTATCAATATCCTTTAAATGGAATCCAGCACAACACTGAACTATCTTTTCCATTTCACCATCCAGTCTACTGCCATTATTCAAGTTTAGCTTCTTTTCCACATTTTCTCCACTATGCTGCTATCTTTTCTTTCATCTCTAACTTACTCTATCTCACTGTAAATCCACTTTTAATTTTTTTTCTTCTCTAATCATTTCTGTCCTAACATTCCTCTCATTATACTCATCATCTAATAGTAACTCCACAAACATTGCTAACTGATCCTTCTAATTTTCCTTTCTCTTGCACTGCTTTTCTTACTACAAGTGTTTTCAGCATCTCCCTTTTTCGTTCATATTCCTTACTGCTGTCATATTTATTCATACTCACTCACGCACTCTTATCTCATTTGTATCAGTTACAAATTGATATCACTTTTGCTTACTTTTTTATCCTTTTTTATTATTATTTTTGCTAATTTAATTTTTAAATTAGTAAAAATTTAAAAATTAATCCTCCTTCTTCCTCTCTTCTCTCTCTCTCTCTCTCTCTCTCTCTCTCTCCACAGTATATTCCCATTCACACACAAAAAAAATAAAAAATAAAAAATCTCCCTTCTCGGGAATCAAACCCTGGTATCCTGTGTGACAAGCAGTGATCATACTACCAAGGAGTGACTGAAAAATAAAAAAGTCCATGTGGTTAGCCTAGTGGCTTTGCGCTTCGCAACCATATGCCTGGGGAAGGAGTGTCCTGGGTTCGATTCCCATCGCCGACGTGAGGAGCTTAAGGATCTTCCTCAGCCATAGCCAAGTTAGCCAGTCTTGGGCGTGAACAGTAGGGTTTCCCCCCTAGTTTATCTGGGGTTTTTCATCCCGCAAGCAGGCAAACCGGCCCTGTGAATACACACGGATCTGCAGTTTCCTCCCTTTTCTCCCCCATCCCTATTGGGGCGAGTTGAGCCCCAATAGGGATGGGGGAGAAAAGGGAGGAAACTCCATATGAATAAATAAATAAATAAACTGAAAAAAAAACATCATTCAACGTGCAGGGTGATCATTTAAGTTTTCATTCTCTACTCTTTTTTTTTACTTTATAGAAATAAATAAATTTCTAAAGTTATTTATTCATCTCATATTATATAACATAAAGTTTTTTTTTTTTTAAATAAAACAGAATTCTGCATAGCTATAGCATCTACTTTGTCTCCAAAATGTCCTGCTGTACCTGTAGTGGAGGGAGCAGGTACAAATCCAGGAAATCTCATGTGCACATCATTAGAACCTTTAATAGGTTGCCTGGGTGCCCTTGTTTTCAGTGATGAGCTTCAGCTGGCTACAATTAGTAAGAAAAGATTGAAACTTTCCTTTCTCTTTTTTTAACTCCACATATTACAAAAATCCAGTTAATTCATAATTAGAATTTTGTATATAAAATATACAGAAAGAATTTAGTTAGAAAATTTTTCTATATAAATTATTTTATTCTGTGTACAAATACAGGACTTATCTTCAAAAGTTGAAACAGGTCTACATATAGAACCAGAAGTTTCTTTTTTCCATAAATCAGCATAGCTAAATTAGATAAAAATTTTCATTTTGCAACTATAGAGAAAACAACCAAGAGTTTTCACATATATATATATCACACACAGGGTGATCAAAATTAAAGTATCCCTGTTTAAGGCCATGTGAAGCACCTAGTGATCCAAATGCTGCGAAAATTTGCAGGAATACATAGTGCATTATGCACAAGCAATGTCTGAGAATAAAAAAGTAGTTTCAAAATTCATCACCCAGGGGCACTATATGATCTACCAAATGCAGGTGTGGTGATTTTTTTGTGTGTGTAAGAAGGAGAAAAGCAATACAGTCATAAATAACACAATTTTATTCACTTCTATTATGCATTCATGGGCTGTTGTACTGCTCAATGTGCTGCCCTTCCCAGTATGCCATAAACTGCATCCTTTGCACAGTGTGTTCAGTGGCAGAACGCAGCTCGTCAGGACTGATGTTGCCCACATGCTGCATTATGCTGTCTTTCAGTGTTGGCAAGTTATCAGGATGAATCTGATAAACCCTGTCTTTGAGAAATCCTCAGATTCAGAAATCACAAGAGGATCAGATCAGATGAATGAGGTGACCATGCAGTGGGAAACGTACTGATGATCACTCTGGCTTCTGTGAAATGTTCTTGAAGAACCTCCTGTATGGAGTGACTGATGTGTGAAGGGATCCTGTCCCATTCCATGAAAATGACTGAATTTGTACACAAGTGTTGCTGTAACTGTGGCATAACAAAATTGTTTATTATATTGTGATATCTCTCAGCAGTAACTGAGCAAGTCGCACAACCCATCTGGCAAATGTCCTCAAAAAAGAAGAATGGTCCAATGATAAAAAAAAAAAAAAAAAAAAGCTGTAAATCTGCATCAGACGGTAACTTTGGATTAATGCAAAGGAATTTGTTGGATTGCATGAGAGTTTTGCATACCCGGCAGATGTTGGTATTCACAGCTTCATTCAGGTGAACATGAGTCTCATCTCCCCACAAAATCATTCATGGCCATGTAGTGTGCAACTCCACTTGAGCAAGAAATGTTATAGCGAATGTCAGTTGAGTTTCAAAATCCTGTGGATGCAACTCCTGTTAGTATTCATTTCTGTCCATTCAACCTGGGTTAGCTCGAATGGGTAGAAATGCAGAATCTTCTGTAGAATTTTTCAGACAGTTATGTAAGGCACATCCATCTGTCTTGATACAGCATGTGCACTTCAGGAACCAACACTGTTGGATTTTTGGATTATTATTTTTGGATTATTATTTTTTTATTTTATTTTTTTCCTCAGATATTGCTTCCACATGATGCACAATGTATTCCTGCAAAGTTTTTCAGCATTTGGATCACTGGGTGGTGCTCCACGACGCCTTAAACTGAGATACTTTAATTTTCATCATCCTGTATATATATATATATTAACAACCTTCCTGTTAGGAAGAAGAAGAAGAATGCCTTGTATTATGGTAAGGTAGTAAGAAACTTATGATATCGAAAGCAATGCTGTGAACTATAGTACACCTACTTGTGACAGTACATGCGAGTTTGTGAAAATAAGAGAAATCTGTTTATTTTTATTTGATTAGCTACTTCTGCTATGTATATGTTGTCAGAGATTGCTTGTAGGCATGTGTGTGTAATTTTTAATCCTAGTGTGGTAAGCATTTGTAAAAATTAAACCAACAAAATGACTCACATTTTTTTAAAATTCTGTCAGTTAGCAGAAATTTCTAGTACCTTCAGTTGGCATCCAGTAATTGTCTGTGATAATTTATTTTTATATTTTTCTCCGTTTCATGACAATACTGGTTATAGTATTTTTTAAAACCCTGCAGTCATCAAACTTATGCAGTGGAATTATTTTGCCCTCTTTCCATTCCCTAAGCATCTTTCCAGAACTATGGCTTACATTAAACAGCTTGGTCAGAAGAGCTGCCAGTTCTCTTGCACAAACTTATATAAGACATTTCATCCATTGAACTCATTCCACACATCTACAAATGCTATACCATTTCTCCTGCACAACCTACACATTGGCTCATTTACAGTCATGGGCCTTCTTCTCAACTTGCTTCTACTAAACTGTGGCAGCAGACTGACAATCTTTACTCTTTCACTGCTTATTTGTTTGTACCACCAACTCTTTCATATCTTCTCACATATCACCTGTGTCGCCTTCCAGATCATATGTACCTTCCAAATTAATATCTATCTCTTTCACTTTCCCTGTGGCCTCACTGCATTGCTGATCTCCTGAATCTCTGTCTCACGGAAACACAGTTTTGTTATACTCTTTTCTAGCACTCCTCTTATCATGGAGTCTCCATATAAAGCTTTATCCTTATCCTCTGTCTTTTGCTCTTTCATACTCAGCTTTCCCTTCCCTTGCATTTTCTTTCTCTTTCCCTCTGCCATATCACCCAATATGCATTTCTCCAAACATTCTATCCTACATTTTGTAAGATATGTTTGGAGTGCACTATATTCACATTTGCACTTTCTCGTCTTTCATCATTCAAGTCTCCACTCGTCATTATTCTTTCTTTCCCCCACACTTCTGGCACTCTCAAAATACATCATCACTCATATTCACCACTTTCGTTTTCACAAATCTTTCACCCTATGTAGTGAATGCATTTTGCACTTACTTGCAGCTTACAAAATGACACATTGAAATCATCTACTACTTTGCACTGTTGTTGCTATAATACAATACACTATACAATGAATTGAATTAATAGCTCTTGAACCACCTAACCAAACAAGAATATGACCCATACCACAGTAAACACACACACAAAACTAATAATTCTGTGAAAATAAAATCTGGTAACCAATTATTTTCAAAAGCAACTTTTCATCTCTAAAATCATGATTTTTAACTCAGTGTGTCCTCTGCAAAAAAAAAAAAAGTTGCAAATGAAATTGGTAACACTATTTTTATTATCATCTGATCTCCAGGGAGTCAAGGACTCATCGAGGGAGGCCATACACCACCTACACCAACTGTCATACCTTCTCTTAAACTTCTCATTCACACTAGATACATCACCCCTTCAACAAGCAAATTGTTCCACTCACTCACTGCTCTTTGAGAGAAAAATCTAGCTTTCACTCCTTTCTTAACTGCTGCACTCAAACTTAACTTCCACAGATGACCCCCTTGTCTTCTCTATACCTTCAATATAATGAAAAATTTCATCAACTGATATCCTATAACACCTTCTCAGAAGTTTATACAATTCTTTCATATCACTCTGCCTTCTTCTTTATACTAGTGTCTGCATTCCAAAATACCAATATCATTTTTGTAACTCTTCTTGGCAGCCCATCCACAGCTTCTTTATTCCCCCCCCCCTCTGAACCCAGGAGACTAAACTTACACATAATCATCAGCATATTTTTTTTTTCCATTGTGACTTAAAAAAACTATTAGCTATTGTTAATACAATAGCTAATAGCTTTTTTTAAGTCACAATTGATCATCGGCTTATTTTTTTCCATAATAAAAACTGTATATCTACTTTTGCACCCCTGTGTATACTTTTTCTCTTCTGAACTACAAAATAAGGTCTGACTTCACTTTTAAATATGTGCTAGCACATCTCAGTAGATCAGTTGCTAAAAAAAGTATAACTTTTTCTTCAAATTAGATTCTTATTTTAGCAATAATTAAGAGGTGACCTTAGGTTTATATCTTCTGGTAAATGTTCACTGCTGAAAGAAAACTCTTTCATATAAATTGATTGGCCTCTGTTTTTTGCTGCTTCTGTAACTCAAATTAACTTTTTTTCTCTAGCTCATGCAAAAACTTATATTCATTTGAATATCAACCTTTTCACATTCACAACTGTTGATACAAATTATGCATCTTCCTCCAAGCATGTGCACATGCACACTACCCTTGCTTCAAATTTTCAGTTAAACTTATGAATTATCTTTCTGGGTAGGACATACAATTTGTAAAATAAATTTTGAGATAAGGTAAATAGTGTATGGTACAGTTTCAGTGTGTTAAACAAGGATAATTTATTTTACTGTGCCATTTTTTGAGACCCAAGTGAATTGATTTATTAATTATAAGAAGTTAAATTTGTAATGGGGTATTGGACAGCATGAACTGTATTTCATCACTGAGTAGGTAAAATAATGCATCTCATTATAACTATGCATTATGGGAAGGGCCACTATCCAGACCAGTTTTTCCCTTTATTGAGGTCTCATCAGTGGGAGCCAGACCCAGAAAATATAATTTTTGAAAGTTAATTATTAAAACATATCTAAATGACAATTATCAAATACTCCACACTACCAAATCAAAACCAGAAAACTTCCTATGTGCACGTCAGATCTAGTATTTGTTAATATATTGTGATATATCAATTTTGAGTGTAAATTAAAGATGCCAAGAAATTATATTCTTGGTTTAATCCTTTATCCAAGCGTAAGCAAATAAAAATTTTCACATGAAGTAACATCACAATTGGGCAGCTTATATGTAGAGGCTAATGACCTCACATTAACTGCCTTAATATCCCATAATGCAATGCACACATCCTTACATACATGTATAATGCTATGCATTATGGGAAGGGCCACTATCCAGACCAGTTTTGACCTTTATTGAGGTCTCATGAGTGAGAGGCTACTGACCCTTCCCATAATGCATAGCATTATGCATGTCCATAAGGATATGTGCATTGCATTATGGGATACTAAGGCAGTTAATGTTGAAATCATTAGCCTCTATACACAAGTTGCCTATACAAAGTTTAATACTTTATATAGGCAACTTGTATTTAATATATAGTATAACCAGGTGAAAAAAAACTTTCAACATCTATCTCTAATTCAGACTATTTTAGTAATAAGGTGTGACACATTTTGAATATTTGTATATAGAAATATGACTTTTTTGCATTTGCCTTGGTATCACTTCTGGGTAATGGTCCATCCCATAATGCATAGCATTATACATGTCTGTAAGGATGTGTGTGTTGCATTATGGGATATTAAGGCAATTGATATGAAGTCATTAGCCTCTATATAGAAGTAGCCTAGTCGTGAAGTTACTTCACATGCAAACTTTGTTTACTTACACTTGGATAAAGGATGTAACTAAGAATGTAATTTCTTGGCATCTTTGATTTATAGTTTAGAATCATATGATCACTCTCACATATACTAACCTCAAGGTTGCCTGGATCCATGCTCACCTGAATCCTCCCTTGCCCAAACATTTCTAATTTCCCTTACTCTGCACTTCCAAATTCTCACAGAACAACTATCGAGAATTCTGATCCAAGATGCAAGCTGTCCACATTATAAAAATTCTTCCTTCCTTCATACTCACTTTACATATCCACACCTTTCCTCGTGCACAATCTGCACACTGACTCATTTGCAATTGCTCTCCAAGTTGTGAGATTGTTGCCACTATCACACAGTGGCAATAATCTCGCAACTTTTACTTTCTCGTTCTTTTTTTTTTTCCATGCACTAAAAACTCTCATGTCTTCTCACATACCACATTTCATCATCATCATCATCATCATCATCATCATCAAATTCCTGCCATGTACCCTCAAGGGGTGTACAGGATATGATAGTACTACATGAAAAAAATTACATCATTATTAATTTCCTATCTACAATTTTCCTCCAAATCAGTCTGTTACTTGTCAAGACTCCAACATTATCAGATCTTATATTTCTATCGTCTAGAGCACTTTGTATCGTATCAATCCACCTATATCTTGGCCTTCCTCTGGGTCGTTTTGCTGCCACCCTGGCAGAGAACACTTGTTTTGCTAATCTTTCCTCGCCCATTCTATTTAAGTGACCATACCACCTGAGATTAGCTCTGCTAACGCATTCCTGGATGCTGACAATGTCAAGTTCTTTCCTAATATCCTCGTTTTTAATATGATATTGCCATTGTTGCCATCTGTTCACGCCTATAATCTTTCTCAGGACTCTCATATCTGTGGTCTCTAGTCTTTGGTCAAGTGTTTTACTTCTGACCCAGCTCTCAGATCCATAAGTTAAAACTGGTTTGAACACTGTCTTGTATACAGCTAATTTAGTGTTCCGACTAATTTCTCTCTTATTCCATATGAATTTATTCAATTGACTTCCCACCATACCAGCTTTGCTGATTCTGTTGTCTATTTCTATATTTAATTTACCATCTTCAGTAAAAATCGTGCCTAAATAGCTGAAATGTTTTACTTGTTCCACAGGTTCTCCATTCACAACACAGTTGACATTTTCAATGATTCTGCCTATTTTCATTGTCTTTGTCTTTTTATTGCTGACCTTCATACCATATCTATTACAACAGCTATTCAATTTAGTCAGAGAATCTTGCAGACTTGTAGCAGATTTATTTAGAAGTATAACATCATCTGCATAAAGCAAAGAGCTGACATTAACATCTCCAATTTTGATATCATGTTTAATACCACTTTCCTTCATAATGTGATCCATATAGATAATGAATAACAGAGGGGATAATGTACATCCTTGTCTCACACCAGATTTAACATTAAACCATCTTCCTGTACTTCCTTCAATTCTGACTGCTGACTTACAACTCAAATAAAGACTAAGTATTGCTTGGTATAATGCCCCATTCACACCATATAACTGCAGCGTATTGAATAGCTTCTCTCTTGGCACCTTGTCATATGCCTTTTCCAGATCGACAAAACTTAAATACAGATCTTTGTTATATTCCCATGCTTTCTCGACTATTTGTCGTAAAGTGAAGATCTGATCCTGACAGCCTCTATTTGGCCTGAATCCAGCTTGTTCTTCACCAAGCTTTTCTTCCACAATTCTTCTCAACCGTTTCTCAAGTATACTTGCATAGATCTTGCCAGGAACACTCAGTAGAGAAATACCTCTGTAATTCTCACATTCAGTTTTATTTCCCTTTTTATATATGGGTACTATGAGAGCTCTACTCCAATCATCGGGAATTCGTCCCTCTGTCCAGGCTTTCTGAACTATGCAGTGCAGCCACTGTAATACTCTTATACCACCATACTTCAGCATTTCTGGTCGAATATCATCTACTCCTGCTGCCTTTCCACATTTCAAGCCTTTGATGGCTTTTTCTACTTCAAGTATGGATATGTATTCCTGACTGCATGCCTGGTCAGTGTTTTTTACCACTGTGCTGTCATCACTGCTTGTTTCATTTAGCAGTTTTTCAAAGTAATTACTCCATACTTCAAGGATATCTTTTTCTCCCGTTTTCATGTCACCTTTATCATCTCTAATTCCTTTTACAGCACTCTTTCCTCCATTATTAAGTTTCTTCAACAACCTCCAGAATATTTTGCCACCTTCTTGATATTTATTTTCTATATTCTTGTCTAAGTCCTCCCATGACTTTTGTTTAGCTAGTTTTACACAGTGTTTAGCATTCTTGCATTTGTCTCTATATTCTCTAAGAGCAAAAGCTGACTTATTTGCCAGGAACTTTTGGTATGCTTTCTTCTTTTCCTTCACTGCCTCTTTAACTTCCTGTGTCCACCAGGGAGTTCTGATTTTTTTATCCTTGCACACAACCTCACCACATGCCTCTCTGGCAGAATCAATCAATGTTTTCTTCAGAGTTTGCCACTGAATCTCCAAGGTTTGGTTCCTGTTCTCAAACTCTTTCATTTTTTCTTCAATAATCTTTGTGTATTTTAGTCTACAGTTCACATCTGAGAGCTGCTCAACTTTTATTCGCTTTAAAACTTTCTTACATGTTATTCTTTTCAATATGAAATGCAATTTTATCCTGCTCAAGACTAAATAGTGATCACTTCCAATTTCATACCACATTTGTCACCTGCTAAATCAGTTTGTATCAAAAATAAGTGAGAAAAGGAATTTAGTAAGGGAGAAAAAATCCTTAATAAATTTTTTGGACATTTAGTTTGTCCTGAAATTATGAACAGAATTCGTCCTTTACCAGTCTCTGATATGTTATTTAATTGAAAATAATGATAATGAGATAATTTACTTATAGTTAAGATCATCATTTTATCTCATTTTTTAATATGAGGTTTAAATTTTGGAACTTCCTATGAGATTTACATGAGATAACAATTTCAGTTTTTATAGATACTACTACAGGGTGATCCAAAAGTCACACACACCATAAAATAAATTTGAATTTTTCAATATTAGTGCCAAACTTTATAGAACTAAATTGCTACAAAACAAAGCTTATAACCATATCTTTATAAAGGCATAAACAAATAACATTACTAAAGCAAATGTTCAAAATGGCCACTTCATTCTTGAACATAGGCTTGTGATCTTTTTACCAAATTGGAGGCATCTCTTTGAATCATGGAATAACTGACTGTTCTAATGCTTCATTGGTGTTCATCAATTGTGTGAGGATTATTTTTTATACACTTTACCTTTCAGGTCATCCCATAAAAAGAAATCTGGAGGTGACAAATCTGGCGACCTTGGAGGCCAAAGCCTTTTTGAAAACAGTTTGTCACTAAAAAAACTCTTGCAAAAATTGCATTGTTTTATTTGATGTATGGCAAGTGGCACCACCCTGCTGAAAACAGCAATCATATTCTTCAATCTCAAGGAGAGCCATGAACTGGATGGTGATGTCCTGGTACAGTGCACACTGTTCAATGCTCTCTCAAAGAAAATAGGTCTGACAATGTGATGGCATGACTGCACATCACACTGATTTCAGAGAAAGCTTTGTTTGGTGGTTCTCCAAGTACTACCATATGACCTACCTGTTTGTACAGAGAGTTTTCTAAGACTCTTTGAAGGTGAACTTTGCAACACATCGCATACCCCAGTCACTTTAGCCTCAGTCAAAATGGAAGTCTTCCATGCTGTTATTTGCCCGCATCTGATCCAGATTCCCGAAAGCATTTGATTAATTTCATAATTGTTGAATTTTGAGGAACAACAGAATAGGGATACGTCTGATGGAACTCCTCTACAACATTTGTGTAAAAATGAGAGGCAAAATAACAACTCATTGCACATTCAGTTAATTTAACCTCAGTTAGCTGCAAAGCAAGTTTATTTCCAAAATTGATAAGCTAATTGAAAGATTATTGGGGGAACACCTGTTTATCAATTTGTTAAAGACTATTTCAGTAATTCTAATACATTTTATTTGTCTCACCACTTTCTCTATTTTCCCTTTATTTCAGCTGCATCTTATCTTCACTGTTCCGTATGCCATTTAATAGCTTGGGCAGAAAATAGGCAGAGAAACCTTCTTAGTGCTTGGAACATAATTCCATATCTTCTTATTACTTATTCTGATATAAAGGTATAAAATTTATAAATTAATCAAATATGCTCTCAAAGTTCAGTAATTTAATTGATAGTTATTTATTAAATGAAGCACAAGGTCTGCTAATAATATTCATGAGTAAGTTAAATGTATTCTACTTACTTATGATTTGTAGTATATAATGAAAATTATTTTCTCATTTAATTCTGCTGAATCTTATTTTCCAGAGAATTCATGCTTTATTCCTCAACTTTATGTATTTGTGGGTAAATTCAGGTATCCTAGATAGATTCTGTACCTGGACACAACATTCTTTTTTGCTGGACAATCTTCCAGATCTGTTGGAAGATTTTCCACTACAAATTCATGTTGAAATCATAGATAGTATTGGACTAGCTAAGTATTAGGCAGATTGACTATCCTTAGTCTCCAAAATTTAGATAGGACCAAACAGTCTTAATTACTTCTTTGGGAATAACAGGCATAAGCAGATTTAATTATTTATTATTTACATACATGTTGAATGTGGCATCACCATGACAGAGTATGAGGTATTATGAGGGATTTATAGCATTGTCTGTATAATAATGTATTCATTCCTTTTATCCAACTAAGTCATAACATTATAAAATGCAAACAAATTGCTAAAATATGATCTCTCTTTAGTAAACACATGCTGTTTTTGCAAAATGTAGCTTGTATGTGAATTGGTGCCAACTTCTCTAAAAATCTTCACCACCATTCCAGAGATGCTGATAGGTCAGTAGTTAGACACATCAGTTTTTTTCGCTACTCTTGAACAACAGAACTATCATACATTCCTTCTATTCCTGTGGGACCTATTCTGAGCTGAGACTCAAGTTATAAAAATAAGTCAAGTGTCAGTCCAATTCATCTCAACATTCCTTTAGCATACATCCTGATATCTCATATTGGCAACTCCCCTACTCACACCCTCTTTATACGGTTTCCAGGGATGACCTCTGGTTCTCCCCTGATCTCCCACTATTCTCTGTAAAATATCTTGAGCTGGAGAAAGAATGTCACTGTCCCCCAACTTGGGGACAAGTGTGACATAGTCAGTCACATTCTTTGATTGCATAATCAAATCAAATTGATTCTTATCTTTCCTCTAAAACATAAAGACATACATAAATATACTTGGACAGCAAGAGGATGGAAATCAATATTAGATTACTTCATATTAAATGAAAAGACATCAAAATTTTCACTAGATGTTAGAGTTCACAGAAGATATGAAATAAGCAGTGACCACTTGTTAAAATAAAATTAAGATTACCACCTAAATGGCAACAAGTAACAAGAACAGAAAGAAAAATTTGAAACATTTGTTTATAAAACTAGACTATTGAATGACACAAATGTCCAATGGCTATATGAACAAAGAATTAACCAATATCTAGATAAAATAAAACAAAATGAAGAAATAGAAATAGAATGGCTTAATATAAAAATGATACTAAATGCAGGAGCAAATGAAAGCTTAGGAAAGACTAAAAAATTCAATAAAAGGAAAAAACTGAAGATCTGGGATGATACAATCAAAGAAATAATCAAAAAGAAAAAAGAAGCCTATCACAAATGGTTAAGCAGTAAAAGATTAGAAGATGAAATAGAATATAAAAGAATAAGAGCCATAGCTAAAACAGAAGTCAGAAAAAGACATAGAGAATCATGGAATAAATTTGTTTCTAATTTAGAACATGATTTATATAAAATAAGACCCAATGTATATAAGATTTTGAAACACTTAAATGCAGATACCAACGAAAACATAAAATTAAACACTGAATTGAAATTAGAAGAATTTCTAAATTGCTACACAGAACTGTGGACAGACAAATATTTTAAAAAAGACAACTGGCAAACAATTAACGAAAATGAAAAGGAAATAACTGAAGAAGACTTAGAAATCAGCTTGAAAGAAACAAGAAATGGAAAATCACCTGGAGAAGATAAACTAGGTTCAGAACTATATAAATATGCAGGAACAAGATTCAAAGAAAGACTCTTATTATTTTTAAATAAAATTTACTCAACTGGTATCCCCCCAATAGAATGGAAAAAAGCAATTGTGATTCCTATCTTTAAGAAAGGTAATAGAGATGACCCTAAAAACTTATAGAGGTATCAGTATAGTAAATTCCTGTTACAAAATATATAGCAGAATCTTAAATAACAAACTAATGAAATATTCCGAAAACTTTATTCTAGAAGTACAGAATGGATTTCGAAAAGGACGATCATGTATAGACCCGGCCTTTTGCCTAAAATTAATAATAGAGAAAAGAAGAGAATATAATTTACAAACACATATTGCATTTATTGACTTTGAAAAAGCATTTGACAAAGTTAAAATTTGACATATTAAAAGAAAGACAAATACCAAATAATATCCTAAAAGCTATCACAAGTATATATGAAAATAATCAAATACAAATAAGATTAAATCACGAGCTATCATATACGAGAGAGATAAACCAAGGGGTCCGACAGGGATGTCCCCTCTCAGCAACTCTTTTTAATATCTACTTAAATGAAATAATAATAAAATGGAATAAAAATTTACATCGAGGAATTAAACTTTCTCCTAAAGTTAACTTAAACACTCTCCTCTTTGCTGACGACCAAATAATAATTACAAATTCTGAAGATAACTTACAGAATGCTATTTTAGATCTAAATGAAATATCCAAAGATTATGGCATGATAATATCAACAGAAAAATCAAAAACTATGGCCTTTAAAGGACAATATCCAACAAGAACTAAAATAGTAATAGATAACAAGATCTTAGAACAGGTGAATTCATTTAACTACCTAGGATGTACGATCACATATGAAAAAGATATAAACGTAAAAATTGCAAAATATTTAAAAATAACAGGTGTAATTAAATCTATATTTAAACCAAACCTAGTTCAAAAACAAACCAGGCTAAAAGTATACAATCCATTAGCCCTACCAGTCTTAATGTATGGAAGTGAAATCTGGACAATAAAACAAAAAGACAAACAAAGATAAACAACAGCAGAAATGAAGTTTATGAGAAAAACTGCAAAGTATACCCTATTTGATCACAAAAGAAACGAAGATATTATGAAAGAATTAAACAAAGAACCAGTAATAGAAAAAATTTAAAAATATAAACATAAATGGATGGAACATGTTCAAAGAATGAAAACAGAAAGATTACCAAAACAAGCCTTAAAGTACAAGCCATTAGGAAAAAGAAAACCAGGACGTCCTCTTAAACGATTCAACGATGACTTCTAAGGCCGGAACAGGCCATGCTAGGCCTAAATCCTTGATACGCATGATGATGATGATGATTTTGTTCATTCCTGCTATCTGAACTGCCAGGTCCATGACAACACTCCATTATATATTTCATTCCATTAACCTCAACTCCACATCAGATAGCCTTGTCTCTACATACAACATTACTATTATTCTTTTCATGAATTCATGTTTTTTTCTGATGCTCTTGGCATATGTGTATAGACAGTACTACAACTTAAATTCACTAACCACAAAAAACTTTTACTCACCTAAGATATTGGGCTGCTTTATATAAATATTGTTATAAGTGATACTTAAAAAAAACTAAAATTATGATCAATGACAAAACAAAGTAATACATTCTTTATTTCATACTACGCATTACATATAATTATACAGAAATATCTTTTCTTTTAATGTGGGTTTAAAATGTATGCCATAACACAGCTCATTTACATAAGGGCCTCCAGTGCATCTTTTCTTGGTTGAAAAATTCCACTTAACAACTGACTTATCTGAAGCAAAATCTTGCAAAGAAGGGTAATTCGTATGCATCATCAATGTCATGCAGGGTGGAGGAATTTTGATGATCTAAACTTCCTTTTTATTTTTATTTCTATTTCACTAAAACCTTCTTCACATGGTGACATACTTGCTGGTATAATGGCTATGATTTCAAGCAGCCTTGAGAAAAGTGGAAACCTGTCCTTATTATTCATTGTTCTTTTGAAAAAGGTCTTGCATGTTTAAATGTTTCCTTAAAACTTTAAACTCTTACTACTCTTTTACCAAATTTGTTGAAACTGCTTCTTCATTATCATCAAAATATTTCCTGAAATGTTTACCCAAAATCGTGATATCTTCTTTCCCAAAATCTTCCAGATCTTCAGGCCAGGTAAATGTATCAAATACTGAAATAGCTTTGGCATTTTTCTGATTCATTTCACTAAATCTTTTTATCAAATACATTATTCCTTCATCTATTATTGTTTTTCTTTCAACATTTGAAAAATTCTGTATACATTCTCTGAATACCATTATACTCCTACACTCCATGTTAAGGCTTAAGTGCTGGGAGGACATGTTGGAGATATAATGGAGTGTTGACAGCACTAGGAAAAGATTAAAAACTAATTTTAATGCTTCTAATATTTTGTCTCAGTCACTGAGACATCTTCAAGGAGTACAAACAACACTTGTAACACATGCACAAAGACAACACAATACTTAACCATACTCTAACAATACTCTAAAGTTCTATTAAATGCCCTTTATGGGCATTTGTAGGCAGCCTAGGATGTTAACTGGGACCTCTGGCAATTATTGTTTCCCAAATTTTGTGAAGTTTAATGCATCCATATTTGTTTAAGTTAGGTTGACTTGTGAGTGCTGCTGCAGATTCCAAAAACAGTCTTTCTTTTTTGAATTTACTATGGTGGAACATGGTGGGTTTTTTTTGAGGAGATGTTGTGAATTGTATCCAATACATGGTCTTCAAGGCTGGATTGACCATAGTCATGGTTATATATGTAAGATTTGTGTTCTTCTAACCAGATCATGACTAAGCTACCTGTCTGTCCAAAGTTAGCTAACTTGCAGGAACAGGATACTTTGTATGCTCCAGGCACCGAGAGATGAGGAAGCCGATCTTTGGTAGAACGGATAAGGGTAGCAAGTTTCCGGTGGGGCTTAAAAGCTGTGTAGAGGTTGTACTTTTTGCAAAAAAAAAATTTATATTATTTTCATATTAATATTTTGTATTTAGAGTCACCCACGTGTTTCATTCAGTACTGTATTGTGTTGTCTTTGTGTGTGCATTACAAGTGTTAACTGTACTCCCTGAGATATCTCAGTGACTAAGACAAAACACAGTAATACCCCGACTTACGCAGTTTCTTATGTGTACGTATTCCCGTCACGCCTCACCATTAGTCGTATCTTTTCACGCCGACTGCATTCACCAGTGTCGCACATGCTGTGAACAAGCACTGACGTGTTTCGCACGGTCTCCATTCATACATGATTTTTATAGTCTACAAAATCACACAAAAAATAATAATGTCGTCCAAAAGAAGCAAGTCTGATTCTTCTACAGCTAGCGAGAAAAGAAAAACATTGACTTTGGAAACAAATGTGCCACAGATGTAGAGGATGGTGATGGCATTTCTGAATGCCTTCTGAAGCGATGGCTGAGGAATGAGGAGGAACTGATTATGTTTTTAATTCTAATCACTGTAACCATTGGATAGGAAAGTGTTGTGTATATGGTTGAGTTCAGTTGAATGAGAGGTTTCACTGGAACAAAGATTGTAGGCGCTGTTGGTTAGAGTTTTAATGATGCCATATTGTTGAGATGGGTGGTGGGAAAGTTTGTGGTTGTATCTACCTGGGCGAGTGGTTTTCTATATACACTGAAGGAGAGGTTACCATTCGGAAGGCGTGTTACTAAGGTGTCTAGGAAGGGTGGATGTAGACTATTGAGGTGACTGAGGGAATCTAATGTGTATGGGCCATGAGGCCAAATAGAGAACACATCATCTACGTACCTTAGCCAGATAGAAGGCTTGAGAGGGGCTGAATCCAAAGCTCGTTTTTCAAAATTTTCCATGTAAAAATTGGCAAGGAGATGAGGGGGCAGGAATCCATAGCGGTTATCTGTTTGTAAATTTTGTTCTTCCAAGAAAAATAACTAGAATTGATGGCAAAGGAAAAGTGATCTACGATATTAGAAGGAAAAACATATTTGGGAAACAATAATCATCAGAGGTCCCAATAAGCCACAAACGCCCATAGAGGGCACACAACCTAGATATGACCTTAGAGTTACCCACGTGCTTCATTAAGTATTGTGTTGTCTTTGTGTGTGTGTTACAAGTGTTATTTGTATTCTCTGAAGATGTCTTAGTGACTGAGACGAAATACCAGCAGCATTAAAATTTAATTTTTTAATCCTTGCCCATATGGAAAGTTCAAAGGACAAGAATCTACCATTGCTTTTGAACTTCATTGACTTTACTAAAGCATTTGATTCTGTTGACAGGGAACGACTATGGGAAACGCTCAAACTTTATGGCATTCCACCTAAACTTATCAGGGCAATCAAGACACCCTACCAGGGATATCAAGCCACGGTACTAGTTAACAGATATAAAACAGATATTTTTCCCATCACCACAGGAGTCCTACAGGGAGCTACTCTGGCCCCATATCTCTTTATCATAGTGATTGACTATATTTTTAAATTAATGCAAGTTAAATCTGAAATCCTTATCAAAGACCCATATATCCAGATGCACCTTTAAGACCTGAGCTATGTAGGTGATATAGTTCTTATTGACTCCAACATTACAGATGCCCCAAACCACTTCAACAACCTTAGGAGAATCACAGAAATATTTGCACTAAAAATAAACTCCCAAAAAACAAAGATATTAAAACATCAGTTAGATGGGCACATATATATAAATCAAAATGATCACCTTGAAGAAGTAGAGGACTTTGTATACCTTGTATCACACATCTCAGATTTCTTAACAGACATTAAAACAACAAAACAGAAAGCACTGCAGTTCCACAGAAGTCTTAATAAAGTATGGAAGTCGAGCCTCATCTCAAAGAAGACGAAGATTCGTCTTTACGGTGCACCAGCCAGTCTATCTTTCTGCATGGCTCCCAGACCTGGAACATCTCAACAAAAGCAGTGATCAATATTATAAATAGCTTTGGAATTATTTGTCTAAGAAATATCCTGGATTACTCCTGGGAAGGCCACATTCCCAACTCTACTATATTAGATGAATATAGTCAGCACTGTTCAAAGAAACCAAATAAAATGGCTCGGCCATCAACTTAGACATCCATCCTCTCTACCCTTTGATTCTCTGATCCTCTACGCTCCTGCAGATGGAAAAAGAAAAAGAGGCAGACCCGGAACTCCATATTGGAAATACATCAGCAATATTCTCCCTATTTCCCCTCCAACTCTCTGCATCAGAGATCCATCAATTAGCATATGACAAGAGAAGCCTGGTTTTCCTTCACGTTATAACAACCTCAAAGTCCTATCTTAGTGTACACAGATTACTTATTTGTTTTTATTGGTTTCCCTATTTATAATTGTAAAATTATAAATAAATGATGATGATGAATCCTTTCCCAGTGCCGTAATACTCCATTAAACCTCCAACATGATAATTCTCCTATATTATTATGTAATTTAAAAATTTCCTCTCAAAAGGTCGTAGAGCTTCTCTAATTTCCTTTAGTTCATTCAGGGTATTTTGTTTGTTCAGGGTATTTTTGTTCATCCACATGGTATTTTGTTTGACTTATTAGTAAGTTTTCCCTCTGAAAATCCCCTTTTCCATTGCCAATTTCCTTTAAATGCATTACCACTGCAGCAGAATAGTTGTTAACACGTGCAGTCAGTGCTCCCCCCCCCCTCTTACTGAATAATATCTTACTGAATGCAGATACTTGAAATGCAGGATTTTTGTTTGTAACATGGCTGCTTCTTTTACCAATTCTTTCAGTCTTTTTTTTTTTTTTTTTGTGAATTGGTAAAATATATAATTGTTTTACTACTGTTTCATTTTTAGCAACAAAGGGAACATCTTTAATCAACTTTAAAACAGCTAGATTCAAATTATGTGCAGTACAATGTGTTGATATAAGCTCTAACACATTTCTGTTTAATTATGCTACTAGTCCATTTTTTTTTTTTCTAACATGTTTCTTGTTCATCTGTTCCAATGCTTACTAACCAATTACCAATCTTTCATGGCAAGAATAACTTACTTGTTTCACTCTCTAGTATATTAAAGTACCCAGAAGTTGTTGAGTTTTGAAGAGGAATTATGGAAACAAATGTCTCTTTCAGTTTCTGATTTCTGTCTATGTATCTCAAGAACAAGTTCCTCATATGAAATATCTGTAGAAGCATCTAAAAGGAGACTCACTCTACTGGAGTCTTTGATTTCCTTAACTAATTCTTGATTAATGATATCAGCAAAAACCGACACAAATTCTTTACATTTCATGCTATTCTAGTATACTTCTCTACTCGGCCTGTATCTGAGAGGAAAGAAGTCAACAGACACCATAGTGTGAGGAACAAATAGCCATGGTGCCCATCTTAATAAGATGTATGACCTCCTTTTGCTGCTATGGCAGCAATCTATGGGACATACTTTTCACATACGATATTGATCAGTGGAAATTTGGGACCATTTTAACTGCTGGCATGTAATGAGGTCCTGGACTGTTGTGGGGCAGATGTGGAGGCCATCAACTGTGGTGATGTTTATGTCCACAAACCCCACAGTTACAGCAGCAGCAGCCTTATGAAATGGCGCATTGACTTGCTGAAAGATACAGTGGTCATTTCCATAGAAATATCACAAAGTAGAAATTGCCAAACAGAAAGATTACCAAAACAAGTCTTAAAGTACAAGCCATTAGGAAAAAGAAAACCAGGACGTCCTCTTAAACGATTCAACGATGACTTCTAAGGCCGGAACAGGCCATGCTAGGCCTAAATCTTTGATACGTATGATAATGATGAATGAGGAAGCATTGCATTGTCCAGAATGTTCAGATACCTCTTGGAGCTCAAAGTTCATGGTAACACAAACAGAGATCTGAGGCCAAACCATGAAAAACCCATACCATCACACTGCCATCTCTGAATTTCATAGTTAGGGGTTATGCATTCTGTTAAGAGATATTCAGGGCATCCAAGACACCCACATCCATCTATCTGCTCAGTAGAGGATGTAACTCTTTACTCCATAACACAACTTTCCAAGCTTCCACATCCCACTGTACATGCTCTTTGTCCAGAATGTTCAGATACTTCTTGGAGCTCAAAGTTCATGGTACCACAAACAGAGATCTGAAGATGAAGATGACACTGCATGTTGGTTCAGGTAATGTGAGCTTGCATATTGTGGTCCTACTATGGAAATTCATGTTGTACCTCGGATGTTAATGTTTTTGTGCAGATTCATGTTCCAGTCAATTCCTGGAACATGAATACTGTTTAGTGTTTTTAATCTGCATTCAACATATCGGGTTGACAAATGGCCGTTTTAAAATATTATCTTTCGTAGCACCCTGTGGTCATGTTTGGTGAGTGTGGTGGGTTGTCCACTGTGGGTAGCACTTGCAGTTGACTTCCTGCACTTCCATCTCAGTATTGTGTCACTGATTGTTGACCTGGGATGGCCCAATTTGTCAACAGTTGCCGAACAGATAGGCCTGAAACATGTCATCCTATCATAAAGCCTCTTTCAAACTCTTGTCAGTTCTCTTCTCAGCCATTGCACCCGGACACAGTTGCACTGACTTTGGAACATTACATTCCTCCAATTTTTACAGGCTACAAACACGTGACATCACATTGTATGATGCATCGTGCCCATGAGGGCGTCCATTGATTTCTTTCCAAGCAGTTAATATCATGCTTATTTAGCAACTCTGTCAAATGTTGAGCATGCTGCTCCTTGCAGAGCATAGCTTGTTTGTCTACCCATTCCTGTATGTGAGATCTTACCAACTTCTCTAAAATCTTCACTACCAGAGATAATGATAGGTCTGTAGTTAGACATATCAGTTTTTGCACCACCCCTTGTACAATGGAACTATCATACATTCCTTCCATTCCTGTGGTATCATTCCTGAGCTGAGACTCAAATTATACAAACGTGTGAAAGGCCTAGCCAATTTGGTAACAAATTAGCTAAGCCAATTTTATTACCAAAAAGCCATTTGGTAACAAAATTATGAAATCATTATATTTATAATGAGACTAGTACCTTTTATTAGACTCTAAATAATATTCATGGTCTGTTTTTGATCCTTTTTATTTTTAAACAAAGTTTTGTTTTCTTTTTCCCTCAATCAGAAAGCTGAAATATTACTTGCTAATGTGACAACTCTCAGTTGGCCAACTAAACAATCCCCAGGTTTAATGGTTCATGTTTCAAAATGCTTAGAAGAGACATGGAAATGCTTATGTGATCAATACCACGAGCTAGAGGTAAGTTTAAAATTATGCTTTTTAGTGACTTTTTGTTTTATTTAAATTAACATTTTATTATGTTACTGTTAATTTCTCTTTTTCAGGAATCCTGTAAGAGTCCTTGAATACACATGCAGCCAGAATGTGTATTCAAGGTGATGTTTTAGAGAGATTTTGTTAACAAATGTTTTATCAATAATTTATTATTCCAGGAAAGATTGAATTTTCCAAAGTGAACAGTTGCAAATGTTATGAAAAGACTTAGTTGACCTGTGATTGATACAACAAAAATTAGGAAATGAATCTGGCTAAGAAAATTGACAGACAGTGGAAAACCCATAAAAGAATTTTTGCACAATCTGTGAAGAATCTTCCCATTGAAATGTGAAATCAGCATTATGGATATCCATGAAGACTTTCCAGTGAAACACTGCTGAAGTTCTATTAACAATCCTGATAATAGAACTATAGCTGAAAAAGTTTCATGTAATACTATTCATTGTCAAACGTCTACACCCCGATAGTGCAGCCAGAAGAATGTCACTGTATTTGCTCTGCACTTGAAATGACCTAGGTTCAAATCCCTTGTATATAAGCACTTTTTATATGAAAGCCAAATCCAGTCTCATACAGAGGTTCAACTTCCTGCAAAAACAACGAAAATTAGTTGGTCGGCCTCCAATTAACACACATAATATATTCTATTTATATCCTTTGTTTTGGCAATAATTCCACTGAATCCAAACCAAGTCAAATGTTCCAGAGATAGTTTATTTATATTAATTAAAGTATAAAGTTGACTTGATATTATTCCTTAATGTTAGGATTCATTTTTTTTTTTTAATCAACAGTTATGATTAAATTATGAATATTCCTCTTGAAATGACATGATTGACACCAATTGGGTTCTCAGGCAACTGCAGTATAAGTTATCATATAACATGGCTGTTGCATAAACTGGAGAATATGAGATTGGAATATAAACTCTAGACTTGGATCAGGGGATGGTTGACAGACAGATATCAAAAAGTGGTATACAGTGGGTTAAGATTTAAGATGATCAGTGGTGTACTTCAGGGTTCAGTCCTTAAGCCATTATTGTTCAGTCTATACATTAATGACATTAGACAGGGTCTAACATCAGATATGCAGTTGTTTACCAATGATGCAAAGATAGACAGCAATCAGGGATGCTACTGATATTCAACATTTACAAAATGATTTGAATATGCTGGAAATTTGGTCAAACGAAAATGACTGTCAGTTTAATGTTAGTATAAAGTTATGCACTTTGCCATAATTAGAGTTCCAGCAACATATTATATTCCGGGGTTATGTTACAAGAAACTGAGGAAGCAAGGGATCTTGCTTCCTAAGTTTCTTGTAACATAATTGAGGAGGCAAGGGATCTTGGCATATTGGTGGATAGGAATTTGAAGTTCAAAGGTTACATGACAAAAGTTGCAAATATAACTCAGAGGATAATAGCGATGTCGAAGTGAACCTTGACATGTAAGGATAATGAAGTCTCTGCCTCTTTATAAGACTTTGATAAGACCACACGTGGAGTATTGGGTGCAGATTTAGTCTCCCTGGTTCCAAGGGGTTAGGGAAGCTGTGGAAAGGGTGAAAAGATGAGTTACAAAGATTATATCTGGATTATGGGATTTAGATTATGAGGACAGATTGCAAGTATGTGGAGTGCAGACTCTGGTTAACAGGAGAAAGAGGAGTAATATGATAGAGGTCTATAAATTTTTGAATGGGTGTTATAAGATATTGTCTGATGAAATTTTTTTTTATATGGAAGGTGAGGAGAGAATGCAGGGGCATCCAGAATTTGTTCACAGTCAAGAAGGGGGTAAGAGCTAGGTTTTTCTCTCACAGAGCATTGAGTGAGTGAAATAGTTTGCCTTTAGGGGGTGGTGAGTGCATCTATGTGAGTGAATGAATTTAAGGGAAGGTATGACAGCTGGTTTTGGATGATTTATAACCTCCCTTGATGAGTCCTTGACTCCCTGGAGGTCTCAGATAATAATGATAATATGTAAATTGTCATATTTGAATACCTTAGCTGAGTAAGAAAAAAGAAAATAGTGATAGATGAAATGAGTGAGTTACACAAGAAATCAGTCGTAATCCATTGCCCAAAGAAAAGAGTGGGAGAGGGAATTTCTAAGGCTCAGAATTGAAGTTGTTTTTGTTATTTTTCAAATGAACTGTCCAAGAAAAGAGTGTCTTATTGATCATGTTGTTGTTGTTGTTGATATTGACATCTTCAGACTGGTCTAGAACACAAGAGCTTGCAAGAACTTTTAATGTAGAAAGTAATCACCATTAAATTCTGAGTAGGCAAAAATAAGTATAACAGTGAAATGGCAAATTTGTGAGAAAGTATAACAGCTTGAAAGCATAAAGTGTGAACCACAATTTTTAGAGATCCACTAGTAAAATTCTGTAGAAAACATTGGTAAATGCAAACTTTGGAAGTATGCATGTGACAGTTTTCTACAAAGACAAAAACACAGTAACTATATACTGGATCCATGAAAAAAAGAAATCATATAGAAAATTTCTGGTTTGGTGGTGGGGGAGGGAGGATCAACATTGTGACTTGAAAGAACATAGAGAAATATGGAAGAAAGCTAAGTATGTGCAAAGTAGCTAAATGCATATGTATCTAAAGGTTTAGGTGTGATTGATTATTCATAATAGTGCTTCATAGTATAAACAACATGAAAAGAGGAAAAAAATAAATAAATTTATTAATCTTATTAATATTTTTTCAATTCACCTACGAGTAGATTTG
This sequence comes from Typopeltis vanoorti, assembly GCF_054136105.1. Classification (NCBI taxonomy): domain Eukaryota; kingdom Metazoa; phylum Arthropoda; class Arachnida; order Uropygi; family Thelyphonidae; genus Typopeltis; species Typopeltis vanoorti. The sequence continues at coordinate 17,295,738 of NC_143574.1, read as the reverse complement.
CTTGATTGAAAATAACCAGTATTTTAATTCATATGCAAATGGTTAATTTATACTGGCTGTATTTCCTCTACATGTTTTGGTGTCTATATGATTGACAACATTATCAGGAGGTTATTTAACATAAATAAAAAATAGCAAAAAATTTAGATCAGATAACACCTGTCTTGAAAAATACAAAAATTACATCCATGATCATTTTTATGGCAAGTCAGGACTAGTAAACCATACCTCTGGATACTCCGTCACATATGGTTAAATGAAGAAAGACCATGGTATTACATAGAATATGCTATAGGTCTGAAAGACTATTTTTAGAATTAGCATCTATGTGAAGCATCTCCTTCCCCTAAAAAAAACACACATATCCTTTATATTTGCTATTTCTAGAGCTAAGTTATAGATACCGCATTTGATGTTGAACATTAGGTCTAGTGCCAGTACTTGCTTTGGAGCAAGAGCAAAATTATGGCTGAGACTAACGGCACTGACAAGCAGCATCACTAAGCCTTTTTGATGACATGTTAACTACAGTACCAAGAGATTGACCTAGAGAGATGTGTTTAGAATCCAGAAGGATGTTGTACTTTTTGATGTTTTTTTTTTATTATTATTTTTAAGAATTCTTTCCTAGCAGAGGCTTTTGAAATATCAAAGAAGAATGATACAGAGCTCAGTGTTCAGAATAGCTGAGAGTTCTGACTGCAGTGAGCTGATGATTAAACAGGTTTAAATAAACCTGTTTAATAAACTTTCCAACAGTGATTAAACAGGTTGGCCTTTTGTAAAATATGTGAAGATACAAAAATATTAACAAACTGGATGAAATTTAAAGTCAAGTTCAAATCTAAAAAAGGCCCTCTGTATCTACAAGTGTGCCAGTTTTGCTCTGCTATGAGTACCATCCTCTCTGCTACCAACATAGCCTCATTCATCAGCTCATTGTATTTGGACCTCTCAGCTATTCTGAAAACTGAACTCTGTACCAGTCTCTTTGATATTTTAGGAGCCTCTGCTCAGAAAGAATTCTTAAAATTAAAAAATAAACACATCAAAAAGTACAGCAGTCTTCTGGATTCTAAACATACCTCTAGTTCAACCTCTTCATACTATAATTAACATGCTATCAAAAAGGCTTAGTGATGCTGTCATCATTTCCCTTAGTCTCAGTCATAATCTTGCCATTACTCCAAAGCAAGTACTGCACTATACCTAATGTTCAGCATCAAATGCAGTATCAGTAAATTAGCTCCAGAAGTAGTAACAGTATTAGGCTTGACATCACCAGCATTCTTTCTTTGATCTTTGCCTCTTAAAAAAATCTATCTTGCCAACTCAGTATCCTCAAGAAACTGCACAAAGATAGCAATATAGTCATCACCAGAGCTGATAAGGGAAGTGCTACTGTTATTCTTAATGCTAGTCAATACAATAGAAAAATGGACATCATTCTCAGAGACTGCTCCAGCTATACCCTTTGATTATGATTGATATTTAGATTACAAATCTCAGATCAAAAAATGGAAAAGTTGCTCAAAAAAATTTTTTCCTGCCCTCCAGAAATCACAAAAAAATTTAAACCTTTCAGTTCTCGTCCTCCCCTTTTCCAGATATACACGTTACCAAAAATACACAGACTCCCCCCCCCCCCAAGGCCTATAGTAGATGCTACAGATTCCCCATACTATAATTAGCAAAACAGTTAGCAAGCTCTCTTACCCCCCCCCCCCATTACTGGTCATGCCACTTTTTATATAAAAAACCCTATCCATTGTAAAACTTCTGTTGAGAATTTAATGCTAAATAATTCTCATATTTTGGTTAGCTTTGATATCACATCGCTGTTCACCATCATTCCCTTTAATGACACCTCCTCACTTATAAAAAAAGTTTTCTTCCTGATATGACTGATCTCTTCTTCTGGATATTTCTCTTGGAAGCACAAAATTTATAAACAGATAGAGGGTACGTTGAAGATTGTAAAAGACATTGTTGGATAAAAATGGGAATAGAGTGACTGATGCAAAAGACATGGTGGAGTTGTTCAATGAACACTTTATTGGGTGTTTGATCCTGGAGAAGTAGATTTTAATACTAGAGGGGATAGTGCAGATTCAGGGTTTAGAAATGCAAGAGGAGAGTGTGTTTCAAATACTGAATACTCTGGATGTCAATAAAGCAGTGGGATTGGATGGAATTTTACCATGGGGTTTTTGAGAGAATGTGCAAAAAGACTGACAGCTCCAGTGATCTGGCTTTTCAATAAAAGTCTGGCTAAGGAGTGGAAGGAGGGGGTAAGATAGTGCCATTGCATAAGGGTGGTAGCAGACTGGAAGTGTCAAATTATAGACCAGTTTGTGTTTCATCAGTAGTTGTTGTTAAGATCTTGGAGAAATTAGTGAGGGACCATATACAGCTTTGGGCAGATGAGTGTAATGTTATCTGTGAAAGTCAATATGGATTTGTTAAGGAGCACTCTTGCTTTAGTAATATGATTGCCTTTTATAATAAAGTGACAAGAGCAGTTGATGAGGGAAAGGCATTTGACGAGGTACCACATGATAAGCTGATATTTAAGTTGCAGCACATGGCTTTAGATGTCGGGTTAGTGAACTGAATTCAGGATTGGCTATCTGTCTGATAAGTATCAGAGTTCTGTATGGGGTGGGGGGGGAGACAATATCAAGGAGGCCGAAAGTTACAAGTGGGGTCCCACAGGGCTCAGTACTGGCACCTATATTGTTTAACCTTTATATCAATGACATTATCTGTGGATTGCAAGGGAATGTTCAGTTGTTTGCAGATGAGGCTGGGAAGGGTTATTAGTAATAGTGCAGATGTGGTATTCCTGCAAGAGGATTTGAATAAACTGGACAGATAGGCAAATGAATGGGGGGGGTATCAGTTTAATCCAGCAAAATGTAGAGTCTTGAAGTTTGTGATGCATTTATGGCAGGCTACATACTCTGTCGGAGGAACTGTACTGGAGGAGGTAGGGGAGCCAAGAAATCTGGGGGGGGGGGGGGGTGATTGATAGAAACCTGAAATTTAAGGAGCATATAGCAAAGGTGGTGAAGGTAACCTAGAGGATTGCTGCAATACTGAGAAGGATGCTGACCTGCTGAGTTAAGAGAATCATCATCCCATTATATAAAGCCCTGATTGGACAACACTTGGAGTAATTGTTCTCAAATTTGGTCCCCGGGATTTGAAGAGGATAAATTAACCTTGGAAAGGGTGCATAGGCAGAAAACAAAGATGTTTACAGAACTGTACAATGTTAGTTATGAAGACAGTTTAAGGGAATGTGGACTACAGAGTTTGATGAATAGAAGAAGGAGAAATGATATAATTGAGACTTTTAAACTGTTGAGAAGTGGTTACAGGGTTGACACTGGAGTTCTTTCGCATGGTGGAATAGAGGGAAGGAGCGAGAAAAAGGGACCATCCCTGGAAGTTACAAAAGGAAGTTGTGAGCAAGAAGGTGAAGAGTGGTTTCTTTGCATGAAGAGTGGTTAAACCGTGGAATGCATTGCCTGATAGAGTAGTGAGAGCACGAATGGTCAGTGAGATCAAGAAGTGGTATGTTTTCTAGGGCGGGCCTCCCATGATGAGTCTTTTGACTCCATGGAGGCCTGAATCTCCTTGAGGGTACATGGCAGGAATTTGATGATGATGATGATAATATCCATCTGTAAAAAAAGGGAAACAAAACCCAAATAGCAATTGTATGGAATTTTCTTATTGAGTTTTCAAGGCAAAATTTATGTAAGCTAGTCAGAAGATATTCAGAAAAATATTGAAAATAGATTTGGGGATGAATGATATGTTGTATTATGGGAATATAACAAGGTTCTCTAATAATGTTTTGTAGACCTTGAAAGACACGATAAAGCCACATGGAAAAAAACATTCAAAACACCAATGTTATGCAATCAGAACTACATACTTAAGTTGTATTTATTGGTGGCAGTTAGATTTAAACAGTATAGATGATCCATGCATTGTTTGTGATTTATATATATCACATCATTAAGTAAGGTGGTTTTAAATGTTAAATCTGAAGACAGGTTGAAAAGTAATGGTTGTTTTTTAATAAATGAAACTAGAAATGCTTAAGTAAGTTAAATGTTTCATATAAATAATAGAGAATACTTGTTATGTGGGCTCATTTTCCCTTGTATCTACTTTGATTCTGGATACATTTTACCAAGACATCAAAAGCATTTTTGAAAAGTGCATAGTTATGTCTCGAATCAGTCTTTGATGCCTTTTTTTAGAATTCCTCATAGGCATTTAAGTGATGCTCATGTAAGTGACTCTTTTAAGTTATCAAATAAAGAATAATCAATTAGAGTTAATTTTGGGATTGTGGGCTAGATGGGTCACAATGGTTTGACCTTGAGATTTCATAGTGTAGTGAGCCATTTGCATGAATTGTAACATTATTATGATATAAGGTTATGTGTAATGATTTCAAGCTAAGTTTTTTTTTCTTTATATAAGTTTTTTGTTTGTTTTTTTGTTTTTAGTTTATTGAGTCACATTACTTATTTTTGTGAACTAGAGATAACCATATCTGTTAAGGTCGGGAGTTCATTTTAGAGCTGATGCTGATTCCAGAAAGTCTTACAGATTTGCATTTGCTACTCTATACTAATGAAGCTTTTTGCCCCATTGGATTTTATGTAGAAAATCTCAAGACAATCTGTAGAACTAGAGAGACTGTAAGAGCGAAATACGATCCAAAGGTAAAATTTGTCTTTGAAGAGTGGATGAGCAATGCTAATTTTCTATGTACTTTATAGGGAGTATGGAGATTGTATCTTTTTTTAGTCTCACTATTTTTTCTGAAGTGCTCAAATAAAAGGAATAGATATTATAGTCAGGAAAAAATGTAATGGACTTAGGTGTAGTCATAAAACGAAAATGCAAAAACTGGTCCTTGTTGGAGATGTAAACAGCAGAGAGGGAAGTAAACCTGAGGCATACAGAAAAGTTTTGAGAAAAATTGGAGAAAAGGACAAGACTAATAATAATATTAGATATATGCTAGATTTCTGTTCAGGATATGGACTAGTCATTACTAACATCATGTTCCAGCATAAAGATATGTACAAGTTCACATGGTGTGAAAACAAAAAATAAGAAAAGCTTCAGTGACTATGTTATTCTTGATAGCAATATCTTCCTGCTATTTCAGAATACAAGAATATACAGAGGATTTGAAACTGGAATTGATTATCAGTTAGTTTTAAATAGAATAAAAATGAATATCACATTGAAAAGAACAATATATAAGAAGGTTTTAAAAAGAATTCAAGTTGGGCAGCTTTTACTGGTGAACTATAGATTCAACTATAGAAACTTTGTTCAAGTGAAGCAATTCAGAAACTAGGACCAAACATTGGAGTCTCCATGACAAACTCTAAAGAAAGCATTGATTGATTCAGCTTGGGAGATGTGTTGAAATTGTCTGTGATGATATAAAAATAAGAACACCATGGCAGACAAAAAAGAAGTTAAGGAGCAGTCCAGGAATAGAAGAAAGTATGTTGAAAGTTCCTGGCAAGCAAGTTGGTAGATGCTCAAGGAATACAGAGAAAAATGTAAGACAGCTAAGCTGTATGTAAAAGTAGTTGAACAAAACTCGTGGAAAGACTTTTGTAAGAATATCGAAATGCCACCTTCCTAATATTTATCAGGAAGATGGTAAAATGTTTCCTCCATTTCTGAAACCCATCAGAAATGGAGGAAAGAGTATTGTAAAAGGAATCACAAAGTTTTTATTCTTTTATGCACACATATTCACTTAAATGTATTAATTTTATTAATGCAAATATTTCAACCAGAAACGAACTGGTCATCATTAGTGCATCAGCATGATCACAAGGTGAAGCTACATCAAAAAATGTTAATCCTATTTACAGAGCTGAGCCACATATACCAGATGCCACCTAATGGGTGGTTTACAATAAATAAGATTACAATTAAGGCCTAAATTTAAAATGAAGTGATTTGAAATAAAATTTAATTTAATTACATAATGAAATGACACAGCATTGTATTAAATTTAAAACATAAAAAAATGATAATTAAAATGGAGAGAACATTATTGTTTGTCATTTACAAGGCTGAGACTCTCCCAAATCTTGGCAATAGAAAGACAGTCCTTCCAATTTAAATTTGGGCAGAGTAGAAGTGCTTCAGCACTCTCTCCTTAAATAACTGCTCAAATCTAAACCTGTACTAATGTAAAAGGTGCATATTGGACCATAGGATATCATGGTCAATGTCCACTCCATGCTGAGCAAGGCTAGATTTTTCAGGTTTATTGTTGTTAATATAAGATTGGTGTTCTTGTAGTCGTTTTTCAACAGAACATCCTGTTTGTCCAAAGTACAAGCAGAGGCACTCACATTCAACTTGATAAACACCAGAGAGAGAGAGAGAGAGAGAGAGGGGCAGGAGCTGTTTATTTTTTGTGAATGGTAACCAAGAGGAGATTTTGTTGATAGGGAAAAAAGTTGGAATTATATCTTTTCAGGATCTTAGCAGTCGTCTTAGAGATGCCTGCAATATATTGGATAGAGACTCACCATACAAGTTCAGGGTTTTGGGCAATGGGCTTGTAAGAGTCCAAGATGCATTTAAACTTCTTCAATGTCAAACCATTCTTTAGTAAGATGCACTAAATGGTGTTCAATTCTTGTTGGAGAGCTTGGGAATTGAAGCAGATAACAGGTGCTCTGTTGAGCAAAGATTTGAAGATGCCTATTTTTTAAGATGGATGATGTGCTGAATCTTGCTGTATGTAACAGCCTGTGAAGTAGGTTTACAATGAATAGAAGTAGCAAGTATATCAGAAGAACTACGGGAAAGGAGGATGTCCAGGAAAGCTAACTAATTGTCCACTTTTGTTTTACCATAGTAAAATTGATGCATGGTGTAAGCTGTTGATTTTGGTTAAAAAGGTAAGTAGAAATTCTTCTGAGTCTGGCCAGATGACAAACACATCATCTACATATCGAACCTGAAATTGGGGGTTGTATTGAAGTGAATAAGGATTCTTCAAGATGCTCTAAGTAGAAATTAGTGCAGGTGAATGGTAAGGGGTTTCCATTGTTGTTTCCTTCAATCTGTTTGTAAAACTGGTTCCTGCAGATAAACTGCCTCAGTGCATGACAAAGTCAAACAGTTCAACTGTGTCTGGAGGAAACTCATCTGATAACAGTTGGAAAGTGTCATCCAACGGTACGTTAGTAAATAAGGACTGGATATGAAAGCTTATCATGAGGTCTCTATGTTGAAGGGTTAAGTTTTTTTTTTTTTTTTAATCAAAATATCTGATGAATTCTTCATGAAGGCTGTGTGTGGCCAGTGTGGGAGCTTAAAAGATGAGCTAGGAATTTGGCTAGGCGAGATGTAGGGGAGTCTGTGCATCTACTAGGGGTCTGAATGGAACTTCTTCCTTATATGCTTTTGGAAGGCCATAAAAATGTGTCTTCAGTTTTTTGATAGTGTCTTCATCTCAACTAATCACTTTGTTGTGTAAGGAATTAAGTTTGTTAATTTGACCGTCACCCCCCCCCCCTTGTAGTTCCACATATACCCTTTTTTCACAGGGGTCCTTGCACTGCTGGCAACCACCCAGGTAATCACCTCATGGTCACTTTCACCAATTGGTGGATGATTTGACACCTCATTGATAATTACATCCTCTGATGAGATGACCAAATCCAAGACCCTTAATCCTCGTGTGCCCTCTGTTACATACTGTCTGAGGTAGTTATCCCTCAAAAACTCAAGAAACTCATTTTCTTTACTTCCGGTTGCTATCTCTTCATTCCAGTCTATATTGCCATAATTAAAATCACCCATAATGATCACCCTTTTCTTATTTGCTTGGCTTATTTGACTATACATTTCACTATCACCACCATCCACATTACCAGGTCTATAACAACATCCCACCAAGTATTTGATTCTATTCACCTCTATCTCACACCATACTGCCTCAAAACCACTGGCCCTATTTCCCTCTTGCATCTCGACCTTGTATGGACATAACTCTTTCTCTATCATCAATAGCACTCCCCCTCCCTTTTTACCCCTTCTATCCTCACGAAACATATCATACCTTTCCATCTCTATTCCTATCAGGATGTCATCCTTATCTAACCATGTCTCACTTATTCCGACAATCTCTGGGTGCACAGACGCATTTAGTGCAACCATTTCATCTGCCTTGTTTCTTATACTTCTAGCATTGGTATACAAACACAACAACTCATTTCTGGATCTACAGCTAGTTCCACTGATACCACTCACTCGATGTGATCTCTCCATGCTGGACTGGGGCCATTTCCCTTTCTGCGTCTTCATTTTAGAACCCTTTGCGATTCCATCTGTTTCCTCTTGGTCCCTGGTCATCCCATTACTTTCCTGCCTACACATGCTCTCACCTCCTCTTGGAGCATCCACCTTTCTCACGCTGTGTACCCCCTGTCCATCCTGAGTCTCCCCATTTCCCTGCTCCTCTTGCACACCCATTCTCTCATTGTTTATACTCATACCTCTCACTTTCCCCATTCATTTCCACTTTTCAATCTCTCCTGTCTTACTCTCCTGCTCTTCCACATCACTCCCCTCTCGATCTGATTCATTCTCTCTATTCACTTCTCTACTTTCCAGCAGCAGTCTCTCCAAGCGACTCACATCATAACCACTCAAATGCAGTCCATCGCTCCAATACAGCTAACTTCGTCCCTCAAACTCATTCCACACATTAACAAACTGTACTCCCATCTCCTCACACATTTCAGCCAGAATATCATTCATAATCCTTGCTCTCCGCCTCAATTATACCTAGGCAACACACTGACTACCCTTCCTGTCACACTATTCTCTTTTATCTTTCCAAGCAGCCTCCTGACATTCATTTTGACATGCTCTTTGTTCTTTCTCAAATCATTTGTACCAATTAATACAATTAACTCTTTTGCTCATTCCCACCTCATATTCAATGCCTCAATCACTCTACTCGTTTTACCACCTGGAAAACATACCTTGTGCATTTTATCCTCTAGCACACCTTTAATAATGGAGTCGCCACTCGCTCATCTTTCATTAACTCTTTCATGCCATCATGATTTATTTTAATAGTTTTGACCTGAATCCTCTTAGTTTCATTCCGCATCCATTTCATTTCTTGCTTCATCCAATCCAATTCACCTTCCGAACTTCGTGACACATTCTCTCTATCATTAAATCTTTCTAACTCTCGACCCCCTCTTCTCACTTTCCCTCTCATTCATCCTTCTTTGTTTCCGTACTTTCGGTCCAACATATGTCCAACTTTCACTATCATTCTTCTCACTTTCACTCTCATTTATCTTTCTTTGTTTCCGTACTTTCGGACTAACATGCGTCCAACTTTTGCTAACATTCTTCTCACTTTTACTGTCATTCATCTTTCTTTGGTTCAGTACTTTCGTTCCAACATGCGTCCAACTTTCACCAGCATTCATTCTTTTTTCGCTATCATTTATTCTTTCGATTTTTTTTACTTGCGATTTCTGCATCACACCATTTCTACTTTCATTCGTTCTCTCAATTTCGTTTCTTTCTGCCTCACTTTCGTCCCTTTTAACATCCGTTATGGTTGTCAAATCGCTCTTTTTCTTTTTTCCTGATTTTTTAACATTTTTTCGCCTCTCTTTCTCACCATCCTTCTCTTGCAAACGTGCACTCGTGACACAATCAGTACTAGCACTTTCTGTCATCAATTTCATATTCGCATTCATCAGTTCCTCGTTCAGGTCACACTTCGCACACACCCTTCTTCCATCTGCACTAAACATCCACAAATCATTTATGTAATCGAAGGAATACATATAACAGACCTCACACTTAACGAAACGACTGAAATCTAAATTAAAATCATGGAATGACAATGCCGCCACCTTTTTTTTTTTTTTTTTTCTCTGCAGGTTACTAGGTTCGTAATTTAGTTTAGGCAAGAAAAAAAATCCACACTAATAATATCGGTAGCGTACAACGTTTACAGCTGCTCTTACTTAAACAATTACGCTTATATACTTAATTATTCCTAGTAAAACTTATCTGAATCAGGAGCTCTTCAAATTGCGTCCATAGCACTTGGCCCACTAGCGCCCTCTCCCAAAAAATCTTATGTCAAATTGGCAACTCTCATCCGTTCACCCAAGGACAGAATCTTTTCATCACAACCAGGAGTCTATGAAGTGCCCTGTTCGTGTGATCGAGCTTCCTATGGACAGACAGGAAGAACTGTGGACATCCTCATCAGTGAACATAAAAAAATACATCTGGCACTGTTGTTATGGCAAGTCAGGTCTGGCAGACCGTGCCTTAGCTACCTCTAGCACACAGGATCAATTGAAAAAAGAAAAACAAAAGTGTTACACAGAAGTCATTATAAGTCAAAGAGATTGTTTTTGTAATCAACAGAAGCCTTGAAACATACTCCAAACCTCAACAAGTATTGCTGTATAAATTTACCAAAAATTGGGAGACAGTCATCTTAAGATCTAATTAATATCTTCTTTCTCTCTCTCTGTTTTTTTTTCTTCAACATAGATGGCACCTGATTAGAACTTTAGTCTTTGTGTTGTCCATTGCAATTGTTTAAACTAGTCCCATTGTTATACGAGATTGTTGTTGTTTCGTGTACTGTGACAAACTGTTTTTGTTCGCTGAAAATGCTGGATAAAATACCAGCGAAATGTCAGCAATAAGTTAATAGTTTTTTTTTTTATCAGTCTGTTTTCTCATTAATACCATTAAAAATAAATTAACATGCTATGATGAAGTTGAAAGAAAAATCTTGGAATCAACAGAAATTGCACTAAATCCTGTTCATGTTAATGTCAACCTCAGCCATAATCGTTCTGATTGTTACCGCTCTGCTATTCAGCTATAGCGGTCACAGACCATGTCCTTGTGCACGAGAACAACAACGCAGCTGGTCCTGAATCCAAGTGATGTACCTAAGTAATGTTTTTTTTTGTTTTGTATTTCTTTTTTCTTCCATGTATTATGTATCTTCTAGAAAGGCGAAACTAGTAGTGCCTTTAAAAATAAATTAGTTATTTTCTAATTTAACTTTCAGCTATATAGTCATATAAGTGATTCTCCTTTAAAAAAAAAAAAAATATATATATATATATGTTATATGTATGTATCCTCATAAATATATACATTTTATGTTTTCTGTAGGCCTTACAAAAATATGCACCAGCCTCTTTGTTTCAAACTGCCTATCATGTTAGTTTGGATATCTTCAGCACTATGTTACCAGTGAAAAAATGCCTGAATAATGCTCGAATTAGTAAGTTTATGAATAATGAAATTCAGTAGACATGCACTATAGCAGAACACCACTATATCAAAATGGTGCACTATAATGAACAAGTGACATTGGTGATGTTACAATTTTCTGGTATTTCCTTTGTTATGTGTCACATAATTTCTTTTGTTCTGCATTTAATTTTATAATTTGATTCACTTTTTTCATGTGTCTCCCATTATTTTATGTCATTTTATTTGCTTTATGTATGGTCCTTACTAACCCTTTTGTGTACAATTTTCTGCCATTTTCCCATAATTTCTTCGGTTCTGTTTCCTGCAGCTTTGTTTCTTGGGAATGGAATTGGAGGTCAGTATATTTTCCCTAAATTCACTATAGTGAACCTTGCACTATTACAGACTGTCTGGTCCTAGGGTGTGTGTCTACTGTTATTTATACTGGAAAAGTTATTTCATTCCAGAAAGCACTTGCATATAATAATAATAATTTAATAAAATAATGTATGCTTTTCTGCAAGTATCTTTCTCTTGCATACACATACACACACAAACGTGCAAACTTAACTTTTATACAGTTAACAATTTTTTCAGTCTAAATAATGTACACATAGTGTATTATTTATACTAAAAAAATTGTTTAATTTATGCTTTAATGTGGATGCTAAGCACTTTCAGTAAAGAATCGCCAAGGATGTTAAATATTAATGATATAGAATCACCAGAATTATCACAATTAAAAAGAACCAGCAGGTGGTTGAGCAAAATCATTTGCAAAAATCAGATAAAGGCAAACAATCATCACTACAGTTAAAATTCAGAGTATATTCTGAAATATGGCATAGGACTCTGAAGAGTCAGATTTTAAATTATCATTGTAGATAATCTCTATTTTATGCTGTCAGCTGTTTGGCAGGTATTAAGCTTAGCCACCTAGCAAAACGTTTCTTCTTCTAATCGAAGAGTATGCATTTATCTCTTCCATTTTCACTGGTCTTTCCATCTTGCAGTTGATGTCGCTCTCTCTTTTCTTCCCCTCTGTCTGTATTTATCCACTTATTTTGGTAGCTAATATCTTTTCATCCTATATAATCCTATATTCCTTGATCTTTGCAGTTAAACTATAAATACTTCTCTTCATGCCGCTTTAGCTCATACGCTAATGCCAATGCCATTTGGTTGGAAAGACCTGAGTTAGAAACCTGTCAAGGATGTGAAGAAACTTATAAGAACTTTTTAACCTGAAAGCGAGTTAACTAGTATATGAAGGTGGCAGGGTTAACTTTTTTTTTTTTTTATCATCCTGCAAAACAGTCAAATCAGCCAGCACACAATTAACAGACATAATGCACTGGCTTCATAGTCTTCGTTCCTTCAGCCATAATTTCAAACAATGATCACCAAACTTTTTGGATATCTTCAGTTTTTATGTGATCTAATTTTGTGCATCCTTTAGTTCTTAAAAAAATCTCTTCTTTTCTTCTTCAGTATTTTATTTGATCTTTCTTTTTTCAGTACATATTTCTGAGCAATATAACAGAGTGAATGGCTCTTGTTTTATAAAATTTAACATTTTTAAAAAAATTTTATTTGTTGCTCTTTTAATTCTTCTGCAGGTTTCTGATTTTTTTTTTTTTTCATCTCTACATCTTTATGTTTTAGATATTATCATCAGACACCTCCAGGGAGTCAAAGACTCTTATAAGAGAGACTGTATATCATCCACACCATCTGTCATAACTTTTATTCAATTCATTCACACTCACCTGCACTCCTATCTCCAATCTAAATTATGCAACCTAAATAATTAAATTATGCTACTTGTTTTATTATTTTATCATATATAACTAATTTTGATTTAATAAGCTCTTTGCCTTTAAATATCATGATTTTTGTTTTCTTTTATGAAATCTTTAGATTATATTGTTGGTTTATTGCATCGGTTCCCAACCAGTAGTACGCATATCCCCAGGGGTACCCGCTTGGCCATTCATAGGTACACGAAAAATAATCAGTAATGGTGGAAAAACAAGTAAAGTAAACAAATTACAAATTAGAATGACTGCCTCTCAATATCTAAGATATGGGAGAGAGTCTTATTCTAATCACACATCATTAAAATTTTTTAATACAGTTAATAACTAATAATACAGTTTTTCTTCAGTTTTTTTCCCCATGCATTGTTTTATGTATAACATCATGCAGCTCTCACTGTTTAAAATCAATCCACTCTTTGCATTCTGTCTTATAATTAACCCTGCAGAGGTCGCACTCAAAAAAATTGCAGCATAGGTCGCATGTATCTGAGAGATACATTCATTACTAGTATGTGCTAAAATGTGATAAAACTTAAAGAAAAAACACTGCAAATATAATACATGATGGTTTATTTATTTTCAGTTACAATCTAGAAATTATTGAACAAAGAAACAAAGAAAAAAAAAGACTAAACCAATACTATACTGACATCGGAGTTCGCGGTATCTCTCAGATAAAATTTACTATGAAATATCACATATTAAACCAAAACTGATTGCATAAACAGTGTGGAATATCACTCGTAATATATGAATGCACGGCCACTCATGACCTCCATGCTATACATCGATATGTGTAAGAATATTTATATAAACAATTTGCATGTATCTGTCAGATCAGCTGCGACCTCTGCAGGGTGAACTAAAGGTGCTACTGATGATGACCTGTAATATTTAGAGTGAAATATATGGCTTTTAAATAAATATTATTTACTTATTTCCTTGTGAATTGAAGCAAGCAAATATGTTTAAGAGCATTTCTGATTTCCCTTGGATAATCTCCCTTGTCCAAAACATTTATCACTTTGTTATAGTACATAAGTAAGTTAGTAAAACATGAAAAAATTCCTCTTGTCACTAACTGGAATCGAGCTTGGACACTATTTCTTCTGATGGCCTTTTTCTGTTGATGCAACATGCCACTTCCATTGAACTACACAAGTGCTCACATAACTACTTCAGTATTCTGTATGAATAATTTCATAATTATTCATAAAGCACTTTAGAATCCTAAAATAATTTAGGATTCTGCGTAATTAAGTATAATTCTTAATAAAGAGTTTTAGTTGTGTGCGTGCTTGCATGTGCGTGTCAAAGTTAGGATAAATATTAATTTAAACATGTCGTGAAATGTAAAGTTTTTTATTTATTTATTTTTTTATACTCCATTAACAGCTAAGAAGGAAAAAGCCATCAGCTATGTCCATAAGGCAGTCGAAATTGTTCTGAGTCCTGTAGTTGAAACTCTTTCTTGTCTGCCACATGCTTCTCAGTGTGCTGGAGCTAGTGCTGTTGGATCAGCCTTTGCACAAGCATGGCTAGATTATTTATGGACAAGAAAAGTCAAGTTTAGGTAAGATTTTGAAAGATTTAAGATTATCCTTTGAAGTATCTTATAGCAGCTAGACAATTGATTACATGTGTATTATGCTACTTCTCCATCTCATTAATAAACAAAATTATTTGAAAAAAATTTACAATTGTGAAAATTATTTGGAAAAAAAAAAAAGAATTAACAGATGATCCTTAAATAATATCAGTTTTTTTTTTTTTTTGGGGGGGGGGGGGGACAATATTGCATCATCAAATTCTTGATATGCACCCTCAATGTGTGCTAATCTTTTATTTGTCATGACTAATATTGTCAGATATTGGTCTTCCCCTGGGTCTTCTGTAATATTCTGGCATCAAACACACACATTTTCCTAACTTTTCTTCTCCATTCGGTTTGTGTGGCTTGGCCTTACTGCCTTAGATTAGCTCTGCTCATTCTTGAATGCTAACAATATCAGGTTCCTTCCTAATATCTTTATTTTCAATATGATTCTGCCATAGATTCCATTTGTTGACTCCTCTAATTTTTCTTAGAACTCCTGTCTGTGGTGTCTAGTCTTTAATTGTTTTATTTCTATCTCATTTCTTAGATCCAAAAGTAGCATGTCACACCAGATCAGGATGAAACTTCTTGGACTCCTTTACCTTGCAGCAAGACACAAAATGTTTTCCCATTCTTCCTGTTTATATATATGAATCATGATGGGTTTTTTGATTAAAACCAAAATGGGGGGGGGTATCTGTTTGTTTCAGGATATATTAGAAATGAATAATTAAGAAGACTCTTAAATATTGTAGTGTATTTGTTTAAATTACTAAAAAAGTGTATGTGTATATATATATTTGTGTGTGTGAGCCAACATTAATGAAACATGAGTCATGTGAGAATGACATGGGTGATTATTCTCACATGGCTCATTCATGAATAATAAGAGAGAAAAAGAATAGGTGTGAATAGAAACACTTTCATTAGATGCAAATGAATTCCTAATAATTGATAATTGTGGTATATATCTGTGTATCTAATAAGTTGCTGGGGGGGGGAGCCAATTAAGTGAATGTATACAGTCATACCTCGGTTAATGTTATTAACCGAGGTATAACTGTTATAAATGTTATAAAGCCTCGATGTAACGAGGTATGCAATTTCAAGCCCCATTTTACGTAAAAATACTAACATTTTAAGATCAATGCCCGCAGTCATTCGACTGGCAAAAGACTGTGACTTGTCACGTACTCCCAAGCTGTGGGGGTGTCTGTTTTAACAGTTTTGCACGTCATCCACGTAATTTAGTTATTGCTTACACTTTGTAGGGTGTGTTTCAGTGTGGTGCATTGCAATAATGACATATGTTCTCTGACAGCATTATTGTAGATTTTGTAAAGATTGATATTTAGTTAAAATGTCAGAATCAAGGAAAAGAAAAGATTTTCTTAGAAACTAAATTAAATATCGTACAACTTGCTGAAAGAGGTGAAAGAAAATCCGATGTGGCACATTCTTTAGGATTAGCACAGTCAACTTTAAACAACCATACTTAGCCAATTAGAAAAAAATAAAACAATCTGCTCAGAATTGTACAGATGTTACAGCAGCAAAATTAACTCGCTTAATTAACCCTCCAACCGGCCAGGATGTATATATACGTCCAGCTAAATCTGGATACGATTCAGTTCACCTGTTGTAAGAACATGGATAAGAAGTGCAATTCGGCCGGCATGTCCATTAGAAGGTGTGATAATCCCTCATGCTGAAGAGAACATTTAATCAGATTATCTCACGCTCATAGCTGCATCTGAGTTGCCTATAACAAGAAATGCAGTTCTTCCTATGCTGGGTAACTGAATCTTAGTTACATTGGATAGACTAAAAATTATTTTTATTTCTCTTTTTATTGTACAATACAAATTTCATGCCTGTACAAAATAAAGATCTTTGCATAGTTTCTTCACTTAAATATTGCCTTACCATTGAGAACCAATTCCATTTTTAATTTTTTTTTCCTAATCTTATTCCACAAAACATTTTCTTTGTTCTCGAAAAAATTAATTTACGATAATTATTTGAAATATTATTTAAAAAAACCAGCTGCCGACGTTTGAGATTATGTTATATTTTTGTTCTAAATCATGTTTCAAAGAATACTTCACAGATTTCCTGAAGGACATTCTTGAGTGACTTTGCTTTATAGAGAATATCATGGAATTCTTTAATCATAACACTAAATTTTTTTCTTTATATTGTAATCAACTGTACTTTGCACTTTCACCTTCTTGGTTTCCCTGTATAATTGATGATTACAAAATGAAATGAACGGTTATAATTTAAATTGATTTGTATATATTTTCTACTATTTCAGATATTACTCCAATTTTATAGTAAGCGATACTTTTGCTTATATATATATATATATATATATATATTACAAAGTTTTGTAATAAAAATTTCCGCTACAATGACAGAATCAACAATATTGTTGTCATATTTCTTTTTGTGGGAGAAAAATGGTAAAATGTCACTCTTATAATTGTATCAGATGTTATAATGGCAAAAATAGTAAGAAAAAAATCATTTGTATTTTCTTTTCAAAACAAAAGAAATAACATTGTAAATTCACCAAATGAAAAAGAAAATACTACATATTTTTCTTGTATTATCTGATTTTTGTTTCTTGTAGTACAAAGAAGAAATCACTGCATATATCATGGTAGAAAGCAAGAAGACAAAAATCTGTAAATTGATTACATTTAACAAATAGAGAAATCATGTCATAAAAAAATTATTCACGTAAGAGTTCTAATATCAGCAGACATAACGACATTTTCTTCTAGATTAGATACGTGGTATTGTTGAAGTAGCTAAATCTTTGCTGCTGTTTACACTAAAGTGAATGGGAATGTTCCCCAAGTGATTTACATTTGTAACAGTTGTCTTGCAAGCGATTTATAAAATAAATTCTCTGCAATATCTGCAGATTGAATAGGTCTATAACTCTCCCTTTCCTGAAAAAAATAAGATTATGTAAAGCATGTGCTCCTTTGCTTTTAAAATAATTCAAATCCTCTTTTCAAGATAATTGTATCAAATAATTTATAATTTTTCGATAATAAAAATGAAACTGATCGTTATAAATTAAGAACTTATTTTAGCATAAATACTATATCAGCCTGCAAAAGAAAGGTCTGTTCTTTCTATGTTAGGATGTCGACTAATCAACAATCGAAAAGGAAACAAGACCTTTTCCTCCAGATAAAAGGATTACTATCAAGTATTTCTAAGACGGATTATTTCAGAAATAATCTATGTCTTAGAAAGTTTTTTATTTGCTAGGAAAGAAAGCAAAAGGTCATATTTATTTCAATAAATATTATTTAAAAATAATACTACTGAACTTTCTTTTGTGTGGTATGCATATAAACAGTTTTACATGGTGAAAACATAGAATAGAGTTTCTAAAGTTTCAAATAATTGCAGCGGAGTAGAACAGCTGATTATAGATTGAAAGTGTACAGAATTAGAAGCTTCACGAAACAACAATATTATTGCCTTATTTCTATTATGGCCATAGTATTTTTACCTCTGAGAACAAAGTTTCGTATAACAAAGTAATTTCATGGAACGCATCCTCTTCGTTAATTGAGGTATGTGACTGTAATCTCGAAACATGCATGTTCACATTTATGATGGACATATAAAAAACACTTATGAGGATAGGGAAAGAAATATTTGCAAAATACAAAAACTAACCAATAATTTAAGCAGTACCTATATAGCTGGGTAAATAGCTATAGGGTGAAACATATCCATCGAACTAATAATGTCAATCAGATAATGATTCACCTAGGTGTGATATGAATAGTGTAGTTATTCAGTAATGATTGTTATAATCAGTGTACACTTTCTTCACATAGTAACATATACATAAATAATTTCTCCATTTTTATGCAGACATTTTTTTTTTTTAAATTCACAATTATTACATTATTTTAAAAGTTGTAAATGATGTCACATCACAGCTAATATTTTATATGCTAATGTGTCCATCCTTAGTCTTACTAAGAATAAAGACTAAGTATGTGTTCATACTTAGTCTTTATTTGAGTTGTAAATCAGCAGTTAGAATTGAAGGAAGTACAGGAAGATGGTTTAATGTTAAATCTGGTGTGAAACAAGGATGTACATTATCCCCTCTGTTATTCATTATCTATATGGATCACATTATGAAAGAAAGTGGTATTAAACATGATATGAAAATTGGAGATGTTAATGTCAGCTCTTTGCTTTATGCGGAGGATGTTATACTTCTAAATAAATCCGCTACAAGTCTGCAAGATTCTCTAACTAAATTGAATAGCTGTTGTAATAGATATGGTATGAAGGTCAGCAATAAAAAGACAAAGACAATGAAAATAGGCAGAATCATTGAAAATGTCAACTGTGTTGTGAATGGAGAACCTGTGGAACAAGTAAAATATTTCAGCTACTTAGGCACGATTTTTACTGAAGATGGTAAATTAAATATAGAAATAGACAACAGAATCAGCAAAGCTGGTATAAGAGAGAAATTAGTCGGAACACTAAATTAGCTGTATACAAGACAGTGTTCAAACCAGTTTTAACTAATGGATCTGAGAGCTGGGTCAGAAGTAAAATACTTGACTAAAGACTAGAGACTGCAGATATGAGAGTCCTGAGAAAGATTATAGGCATGAGCAGATGGCATCAATGGCAATATCATATTAAAAACGAGGATATTAGGAAAGAACTTGACGTTGTCTGCATCCAGAATGCGTTAGCAGAGCTAATCTCAGGTGGTATGGTCACCTAAACAGAATGGGCGAGGAAAGATTAGCAAAACAAGTGTTCTCTGCCAGGTTGGCAGCAAAACGACCCAGAGGAAGACCAAGATATAGGTGGATTGATGCGGTACAAAGTGCCTTAGACGATAGAAATATAAGATCTGGTAATGCTGGAGTCTTGACAAGTAACAGACTGATTTGGAGGAAAATTGTAGATAGGAAGTTAGTGATGATATAATTTTTTCATGAAGTACTATCATATCCTGTACACCCCTTGTGGGTACATGGCTGGAATTTGATGATGATGATGATGATGTGTCCATCCCGCAATTCAGGGTGAACATAATTTATAACACATTTTTTGTATAATATAATTTATTAGTAAGCTGAAATAAATTTATATCCACATTTGGCTATAGTCATAAATTTTTTTTTCATATACAGGTAAAAATGTAAAATTGTATTTTGTCTTTAGCTTTTGGACACTAGTGTATGTAGGAGTATTTAATGAATTTTATTGTCCTTTCATGTATGAAATGATTGTTTAAAACATGGTATTAAGAAACTTTATTGTGTCACTAAATACTGTACTGTAAACGAAGCCTAACATAAGCTACCTAGCAGTCACAATTGATGTTGGGCTAAAAAGTATAAAAGTGAAAGTTTCTCAGATGTAAAACAGTTTTATGCATCCAAATTTACTGAGGTTGGGGTAGTTCTTTAAGGCAGAGACAGATTAAAGAAAGACTCTTTCATCATCCTCTCAATGGAGGATCATCATAATCAAATTCTTGATATATGTACTCTCATTGGGGGTATACAGAATATTATGACAATACTACACAAAAAAGTTATATCGTTGTTAACTTCCTATCAACAATTTTCCTCCAGATTAATCGGTTATCTGTCAAAACTCCAATATTATTAGGTCTTGGTCTTCCTTTGGGTATTCTTCCTGTCATCATGGCAAAAAACACTTGCTTTGTTAACCTTTCTTATCCATTATGTTAAGTGACCATATCACCTGAGATTAACTCGGTTAACACATTTTTGAATGCTAACATGCTAACAAGGTCAAGTTCTTTCCTAAATATCCTTGTTTTTAATGTGATATTGCCATTGATGCCATCTGTTTGCTTCCCTAATCTTTCTTAGAAACTCATATCTGTGGTTTCTGGTCTTTAACAAAATGTTTTATTTCTAAGCCAGCTTTCAAATCCATCTGTTAAAATTCGTTTGAACACTGTCTTATATACAACTAATTTCATGTCTTGACAAATTTCTCTCTTAATCCATACAAAATTTATTTGGTTGACTTCCTACGGTACCAGCTTTGTTTATTTCTGTTGTCTATTTCCATGTTTAATTTGCCATCTTCACTAAAATTGTGACTAAATAGGTTAAGTGTTTTACTTATTCTATAGGTTCTCCATTCAGGATATAGTTGATATTTTCAATGTTTTTTGCCCATTTTCATTGTTTTTGGCTTTGTATTTCTGATTTCCATACCAAATTTCTTATCCTAATTACTCAGTCTAGTCAGGTAATCATGCAGATTTGTACTAGATTTATTTAGGTTTATAACATCATCTGCATAAAGTAAAGAGCCGTAACTAACATTTATTTTGATATCAGATTTGATGCCACTTTCTTTGATAATGTGATCCACATAGATGATGAATAACAGTGCACATAATAATATTCATCCTTGTCTCACACCTGATTTAACATCAAACCATCTTTGATTGTGACTGCTGACTTATAATTCAAATATAGACTATGTACTGCTTGATATAATGTCACATTTACACCATAAAACTGTAGTGTTTTGAATAGCTTTTCTTTTGGCATCTTGTCACATCCCTTTTCCATATCTACAGAACTTAAATACAGATTATTGTTATCCATGATTTCTCAGCTATCCTTCTCCAAGCTTCCCTTTAACAATTTTTCTTGCCTTTTCTGAAGTATATTTACAAAAATCTTACCAGGAACACTTTGGAGGAAAATTTCTCCTCTATTCATGTTCAGTTTTATTTTCCTTTTTTTTTTTAAGATAGGTATTATGACAATTTACTCCAGTCATTTGACTTGAGTTCTGAACTGGCATTCTGAATTATTCAGTGTAGCTACTCCATATTTGTGAGTTTCTGGTCAGATATCCTCTACTCCAGCTGACTTTCCACATTTCAGGTTTTTATTAGCTTTTTTCTACCTCAAGTACATTCTTCTTGAATGTTGTTAACACTGTGCTGTCATTGCTTGTTTTCTTTAGCAACCTTTGAAAGTAATTACTCTAGACATTTAGAATAGCTTTATCTTTAGTATTCCTGTCACCTTTATCATCCTTGATGCCTACAGTGCATTATGGAAATTTTCATGATGCCTACAGTGCATCATGAAAAGTTACTGACCAACCATTACAACTATTGGCCTGACCTCTGGTGTAAAAAAAAAAACTTACTACATCAAAGCTAGTTCTGTTATTATTGTTATCTATGAGGTTACAAAATTAAATTAAACTGGAGAGCACCATGTTTACAAAAAAGGGAGAAAATATTAATAAATAATAAATGAAAAAATTACTTATATAAGTCATCATCATCATCAAATTCCTGACATATACCCTCAAGGGGTGTACAGGATATGACAGTACTACATGACAAGTTTACATCATTACTAACTTCCTATCTACAATTTTCCTCCAAATCAGTCTGTTATCTGTCAAGACTCCAACATTATCAGATCTTATATTTCTATCTTCTAAGGCACTTTTTACTGTATCAATCCACCTATATCTTGGTCTTCCTCTGGGTCTTTTTCCTGCCAACTGGGCAGAGAACACTTGTTTTGCTAATCTTTCAGGTGGTATGTTCACTTTGTAAGTGAACATACCACCTGAGATTAGCTCCACTATCACATTCTTGAATGCTAACAATGTCAAGTTCTTTCCTGATATTCTCATTTTAATATGATATTGCCATGTTGTACCATCATTCTATATTTTAGTTTAAGCCAATAAGAATACAATTTGGTCAGCTAAATCCCAAATTGCCAGCACATCCTCATTTGTTCAGTATCCAGGTAGATATACTATACCAAACAAGATGCACCACGAGAAGGTGAGGATTAGACATTAAGTCAGAAGCTCTGTCGGTTCTCCGCATTCCTTTAAAGGCTATGTGGAGGTCTCCTCTCAGTTATACAGCTTTGACTCTTAAGCACTTATATAAGTAAACATAAATTACATCCAACTAGTATGGATACTGGCCAATAGAAGCTGAAAAATTGCTTAGAGTCCTAAAGTCAGGGTTTGCCGGAATTAAGTGGGCTAAATGTGTGCCATCCAAATTCTTGGGATTTTTATGCCACCATTATTGTTAAGATTAATGTCGTTAATAAAAATTTCACACGTTAATAAAAATTTCAATTTGGTGTAGGGTGTTAACAGCATGATATAAGAGGCCAGCTTTACCAAAATTGTTAAATTTGATGTGTCGTTTGTATTTTTTTTTTTATGGATAGGGATTGTACATACAGTTTCCCCGATATAAGGTAAGTTATAGATGCAATAGATGCAATCAACTCCAGGATGTGCCATGGGGGGGGGGGGGGGAGGATCCTTAGAGGAGTTGAATATGTTTTTTAATTCTGAAGGTGGTTTAAAAGTAGCATTAAGATTATAATGGTGTAGAATTCTATTAATTTTTTTTCTGATAACCCTTTAATGTATGGGATAGCTATGGTTTTACTGTAATCTATATTATTTTTTGATGAAGTTTTATGAAGAACTTTATTAATAGTATTTTTGCTATAGCCATTATTTATAAATGTATTGCTAATAATTTTTAATTCTTGTTTAAGAGCTTGTTGAGCAAATTGTTATAGCTCTGTTTTTGAGGGTGTTAATGACTCCAAATTTTTGCAAAGGGTGGTGATACGAGTTAGCATGTATATATTGGCCATTATGTGTAGGCTTGCGGTAATAAGTGAAGGATAGACCATCTGAGGGAAGACGTGTGACCAGTGTACCAGGAAAGGGAGCGAGTTCTGATTTTCAATTTCAGTAGTAAATTGTATGTGCTCATGTTGTTTGTTCAGGTGTCTAAGGAATGTGTTTAATGTGTGGATAGATAATGAAAACATCGTCAGCATATCTAAGCTAAACTGTAGGTTTTAGAGTAAAGGAATCAAGAGCATGCTGCTCAAAAGCTTCCATATAAAAGTTAGCAATTGGGGGATAGAGGTGAGCCCATGGCCATACCGTCTTTTTGTAGATAAAATTTAATTTGTCACACAAAGTACTTTTTCCTTCATTTCTAAGCATTTTTGATAGTGACCAGAACATTTTGTCACCTTCCTGATACTTATCTTCTATATTCTTACCAAAGTTTTCCCGTGACTTTTGTGTAGTTAGTTTTACACAGTGCTTTGCTTTCTTACATTTTCCCTCCATATTCTCTCAGTGCACAAATTGAATTAATTGCCAAGAGCTTTTGATAAGCTTTCTTCTTTTCTTGACTACCTCTAACTTTCTGAGTCCACAATAGAGTTTAGGTTTTTCCTTCTTTACCACATGACTCTGGCTGAATCAATATTTTATTCAGGGTTTGTTAATGAATCTCCAAGGTTTGTATCCTGAAAAAAAAAACTCCTAAATAATATTCAGGAGTTTTTTTTTCAGGATAATATTCAGGAGAACTTTTGATGCTGGTTAGCTCAACTTGGCCAAAAATTATAGGCTTTAGTAAGACTTGGTTGAGGAAGGATGAATTGGTCATAGGGATAGAATGCAAGGGATATTGGTGTCTTCATAGAGGACAGAAGGAAAAGGATGGGGGTTGTGTTAATAATAGCAGAGCAACTGAAACTAAAAAATAGAAATAAAAGTTATATAGCTGCTGAGAGATAATTACCTGAGGCAGCATGTAATGGAGGGGACACGAGGTTTGAGAGTGATCGTAACAGTAACCGAGCTAGCTAGGCTACTTACACTTGGAGAAAGTGATCATGTAGTCTTGACCTTTGAGATTGCCAGTCTGTTAAGAAGCTTGTTGAGCAAATTGATTACAGAGCAGGTGATTATGACAACTGCTGAGGAGTCATCTTTCAGCTGTCAGTGGCATAAGAATTTGGAGGGTAGAGATGTTGGTAATGCATGGGAAGTGGACAAGGAGTGTTTGAAGCAAGCAGTATCAGAATGTATACCCAGAATCAGAAGGATAAATCAGGTAGAAGTTTGTTGAATTAGCAGTATCATTAAGCAAGAGTTGCAGACACAGAAAAAAAAAGTGGTGGATTGAATATGAAGTAAAAGGTGATCAGCCTGCTATAGCACAGTCAGGAAGCAGTATAAGGCACAATCAGGAAGACCAAAGCTAATTATGAGAGGAAGGTAGCTAATGAAGCTAAAAGACAGCCTAAAGAGTTCTTTCACTATGTGACAAGTAAAAGGAGGAATGACTGTTGAAGAGTGACTTTAAAAAGTGCTGGTAGTGGGGAGGTAACAGAAGCAAACCAAATACAGGTAACCCTCGTATAATGCGGTACTTATACAATGCGGTTTTGATATAACGCGGTCTACAAATTGTAGTATCCCTTGTTCAACACAGTTTCGATATAACACGGTCTACAATTTCTAGTAACCCTTTATTTATTTATTTTTTTTTCATATTTTTCACCGCGGGACTTAAAAATCAAATTTTATCTTCGTTAAATTTGTGTCTGCCCGTATCGCGCAAGTAGTTATAAGTATCGAATTTATATCTATTGTATCACTGAATAAGGTACTGTACAGAGGCTTTTGCAGTCTGTGTTATTCTCAACAAATAGTGCAATTAGAGACAGATGGAATAAAAATGGCGCTAACTAATAAATCACATGTCCCCCTCTTACAGAAACTATGCTGTATAGACTTAAGCAAAACCATATGTTGCACCGAAACACAGTATATAACTAAAAACTATTGTCCAATTTTTCAATTATGAAATAAGTGTTTGTTTTATTGCATTTGAAATTCAATGCCATGATGACAGATCACAAAGGCTAATTTAAAATAAAAGACTACCAAGAATTGAAACATGCCATATAATGAATGTGCGAGTTTGCCTGCCACCTCAAACGCAAACAAGAAGCCATAAAATTAAACCAAGGGTTGAAACATTTGTGTGAGTTGAGCCAGTCAGTAATGAGAAGTTCTATCGGAACGATAAATGACACCCTGTTGTGAATGTGTAGAGAATTAGCATTTCAACTCAACACTTGTCGGTTGTTTTTGACTTTGGGTCGCACGATCTTTTGTTAATACTGCACCAATCATATGCATATCTTTATAGCTGCAGTCTTGTGTAAAACAAAATTCAGCTTGTACATATTGTAACAATTAAAAAAAAAACTTGAATAATTTATAAGCATATAAAAGGTTATCACCTGTAAATCGTTGACAAGCCAGCAAAATTCTCAGACATGCCACCTCTGTCATGAGTACCATAGGTTCGCCATCTAGGGTTTACTGTATAAAGTGTTTATTGTTGAAAATTGTCTTCGTTTTCTGCCAGGAAAGCGCATTTCAAATCATAAGTGTGTTATTCTCAAGCTGAGCAGTTTATTTTCTGGTGAGTTACATACATATGTAATGCTTTTTTTTATGTAAAAGTTTATTTTATTGTAATGGCCACTAAAACTGCAACGAAAGGGAAAAAAACAATATTGAAGAGGAAATTCATTTCTCTCGAAGAAAAAATTAAAATCTTGGATTGGCTGAAAATTGGAGAAAAACCAGGAGTTGTTGCAAGGACTCTGAATTTAAATGAATCAACAATTCGAACAATCAAACAAAATGAACATAAAATCCGAGAAAGCATTATTGCTGGGTCAACGGTAAGTGCAATGCGCGTTGCTCGTGTTCACGATATTCTAATAGAAAAAATGGAGAAATTTCTAATGATTTGGATAGAAGATTGCACTCAAAAGAAAATTCCTTTGGATGGATACCTTATTAAGCAAAATGCTCTCAAAGTTTATAAACATTTAAAAGAACTTCATCAAGATTCTTCCGAAGAAATCTCTCAGCATGGATTTTGTGCCAGTAAGGGTTGGTTCAAAAACTTTAAAAAGCAGTTTTCTTTGTATAATCTTAAAATCCAGGGAGAATCAGCATCAGCAGACATTGAAGCTGCCTGGCGATACCCAGCAGAACTTTTAAAAATCATTAAAGAAGGTAGTTACAGTGCAGACCAGGTCAATGCGGATTTATATAATTTAAAAAAAAAAACAATTTAGGAACCTAACCCTACTTTTTCTATGTGATCTAAGTCTTGTATAACGCGATTTATATAACCAGGCATTTCTATGGAAGCTGACATCCGCGTTATACAAGGGTTACCTGTAGTTGAATTATTAAGTAAGCATTTTGCAAGGATATACCATCTAGGTGGTGATGTTGCAATCCATCTGTCACATTGACTGATGGGAGAATAGAGGTTGATAAACTAAAACTATGTAATATGTATAGTCGTGTATTTTGAGTTTCTCAGGGTATCTAAAATTGTCCCAAATTCATCAAATAAATTAGCCATAGTGTTCTCTTATATCACTAACAAGCCCCTATCATGCATTATGAACTCAGGCCACTTTCAAGTATAGTATAGAAAATCATTGTTCACTAGTGTTCCATTTTAAAAAACTATAGAATTAACTCAAGTTAAATTCCTTCTAATATGTCAGCCCTTTTTCATTTTACCGTGAATTTTATATATTTGACAAGGAACAGTTAAAGATTATAATCTGGACCTCATGCTTCAACTGATTTCTTAATGGAAGTTCGAAAAGAATACTTTATTGTTTACTCCACAAAGCCCTGCAGTCTGCAGATGGTCTGTTCTCAATTTAGCCACATGGTAATAAAAAATGTAACAGTTTCTCATATATTTGAATAACATCCTAAGATTTACATCTGTAACGGAAAACGTCTTCCTAGACCATGACTCCTGTATACTTGAATATCTGTGAACCTGGTGGCTACTATAATCTACCCCCCCCCCCCCTCTCCAGACTTAGACTACAGTAAATCTAGAACTATCCTATATATTCATGAAACCTCTGAAAGGATGTGTAAAAATGAAAAAAATAAAATAAAATAATAATCAGGACTACCTCAAGACTATCAAATAAAAAATTAGCCTCTCCCATTAGCATTCCTAAAGATGAGCTACAAATTATTATTATTATTATTATTATTATTTGACACCTCCAGGGAGTCCAAAGTCTCATCGAGGGAGAGTGTGCCGACAGCATCGAACGATTGTTCCTCTTCCAACTACTAACCGTGCTCAAACTTCTTAGATCTCCTTTTTTGTTATTATGGCCAGACTAGTAGGGTAAATAATATTAATTTCAGAACATTGAGTCTTCATCTAGTTTTTCTGCTGTGGGTTTTAAAGTCTTGAGGACCATGCAGTGGATGTATGTCACAGAATCTAATGGGAAAAAAAAGCCATATTACTTCATATAAGTAAAATATGATAGACCTTTTATGAATCCATCTACTGTAAATAGCTATCCAACTGCAATGAAAAAGGATGTGTAAAACCACCATACTTCAGAGGAGGGAAGCTTTCTCAGCATAGCAGCTAAGGGCACACAATCACATCCACTAATTGGCTTATTTTAGACCTTCAGTGTTTTTTATGCTTGGGAAGTGCTTGCATTCATGTATCTTTGTGTATATATTTTTTCTGAAGATGCCAGTTTTACTTTCATGGCATATAGAAAATATTTAGCCATTGCATAACCTGCATAACGTGTCATTCTCCCTTAACAAGTCTGACTCTCTGAAGGTGCCTATATGTATTATAATAATAATAATAGTAATAAGTATAATAATAATTATTATTTAATTAGTTTTTAACAAAATATGAAACATACATAGAAACACCAAAACAATAACTGCTTTCATCACCAAGGGATGGGTGGTTTCTTCAGGATAAATAAACCTAAAGATGACAAATAAAAAAAAAAAAATACAAATGATCATAAAAACTGAGAGGAACAATTATGCTTTTAACAATCGAAGCATGAGGAAATAGTGAAGTGTGGCATGCATCTCTGTTTTTTAGCATTGCTTGGAGTGATTATCTGAAAAGTTGAAATCAGGTATTGAATGATCTAATCAATGATTTCCAGATATCATTTAGGATAAGTTGTTTTTTTTGTTGATGGTACTAGATCTTAAATCCAACACGCAAGAAAGTTTTCTTTAAGATATGGCATGAAAGCTTTGTTCCATTTGATATCGTGATGTGTGTTGGAAGAGTGGTAAGCAAGCCCTGATTTTTCTTCTTTGTTATAAGCCACATTGGTAAGATGTTCTCTCTTTCTTATTTAAAAACTTCTGCAGGTCTGACCTATGTAGGAAAGACCATACAAACAAGGAATTCTTTAGACCCCTAAAGGAGGTTACTTTCCTTTGGAGAATGAGAAAACTGTGTATAGTAAGAATAGATTTCAAGGCCACTCTGACATTATGAATTTAAGGTGGTTGGAAATTTCAATGGAGAAATTCCTGTGTAAGAGATGGAAACAAGTCCCTGTAATGAATGTCAGGATTTAGCTTGGGGGGGGGGGATTAGAAGATCATATTCTTTGGACAGTTCTCCTTGAATACCTATTGAGGATGAATTGGTTGAGAAATTGGAGTTCTTTTTATGTTTATTGTCATCTTTTAAGAAGAATACTATGCACATTCAAAGTGTGAATGCCTATTTTTTTTTTTTTGTGAAGGATGGTGAAGAGATGAGGAATAAAGATAACATCCCATGCTAGTAGGCTTGTGATAAATGTTTAATACAAATCCATTCTCTGAAGTTTCCAAGAATGGTAACTGGCTTTCATTCTCCAATTCCAAGGTGAATTGAATTTTTACGTAGAATGAGTTAAGAGAAAAAATCTTTCAATCAGAAATGTTATACTTCCATACATTTGGCATATCTCCACCAGATAGCAGGTTTTGAGTTAGCAAACCATTTTTTTTTTCCAAAGTTCTTTAACAGATCTGTAGAGGGAGAGATAATATACTTCCCATAACAAAGCCAAAAAGTTGTTCATAGTAGCAATCTTTCCATTTGAAGAAATTAGACTGAAAGTGGTGCTTGAAAAAATCTTCCTGAGCCTCATTTAGAACCACTATGGTGAGAAGCTCTCCTCTGTCTGTTTGACAATGAAGTGGAGAAATTAGATAGTTCCTGGATAAATAAGCTGAGTTCCTGATGAAGGAATGTGAGTAACTAATGTTGTTCTAAGTAAACTTGCATGATATTTGACAAAAGGTAAATAAGTGAGCTTATACTGTCAACTAAGCCATACGACTGGGAGTTAACAGCTGAATGACTTAAATTTTCACTTTCACTCAAGCAAAAATGTTCATATGGTCTTTCCTACATAGGTCAGGCTTACAGAAATTTTAAAATAAGAAAGAAGGAACATCTTAGTGATGTGCCTTCTAATAGAGAAGAAAAATCATGGCTGGCTGACCAGTCCTCCAACACACATCATGATATCAAGTGGGACAAAGTATCTATGCCATCTGCTGAAAAAAATTTTCTTGCTCATTAGATTAAAGAGTCTAGCTCCACCATCATTCATTCACATAGTTCTCTCAACAAAAACCAAGGACATGTTAGATTATTTTAACGGTATTGATTACAACACAGAATGATAAGAAAATAATTCATATTTATTATTACTTGTTGAGGTTTGGAGTATGTTTTAAAGCTTCTGTTGATTCCAAAAATAATCTCTGATTTCTCTGTAGTAGTAGAATGTAGTACTTTTGTTTTCTTCCATTTGATCTTGTGTGAAGGGATATCCAAGGTATGGCCTGCTAGACCCGACTTGCCATAACGATAGTGCTGAATGTATTTTTTATGCTCATCAATTGTTACAGATATCAACAGTTCTTCCTGTCTGTCCATAGTAAGCCAGATCACAAGAACAGGGCACATCATAAACTCCTGGATGTGATAAAGAAGAGTGTTTGTCATTTGGTGAACAGATGAGAGTTGCCAATTTGACATATGGGTTAAATATGGTGTGTAGCTGATATTTATAAAGCCTCAACAAGTATGGCTGTATAAATTTACCAAAAATCTGGGAGACAGTCGATTTAAGATCTAATTAATACTTGTTTTCTCTCTTTTTCCAACATAGATGGCACAAATTAGGACTTTAGTTCTTGTGTTGTGCGTTATAATTTTTTAAAACTAGTTCTCAGTGTTATACCAAATTGTTGTTGTTTTGTGTACTGTGACAAACCATTTTTGTGCTCTAAAGATGCTGGATATAATACCAGCAAAATATCAGCTAATAAATATTAACTTATCATTCTGTGTTGTAATCAATATTCTTAAAATAAACTGACATGTACTGCCAACACATAAGTCTTTCCCATGATTTTAAAAACCAAGGACTTATCCTAAATTATATCTGGAAAACTGATTAGATTTCTTAGCATACCTGATTTCAGCTAATCATTGCCAAACATGCTAGAAAATAGATGATTCGTGCCACTTCACTGTTTCCCTATGCTTCAGTTGTTAACTGAAGAACAGGGCACATCACTATTTTTTTACAACGATTTGTATTTTTTTCACTTGTCATTCTTGGTTTCTTTATTCTGAAGTAGCCTACTGTCCCTTGGTGGTGAAACCAGTTGGTTTTTCCTGGATGTTTTTGTATTTTGTTAACAATCAATTGAATCCAGTTTCTTGTAGTAAGTTCTAATGGTTGTAAAACTTATTTTGTCAACAGTAATAAATATTAAATTTTTTAGTTATTATATACCATTTTGGGTGTAAATGAATTTCATCAAACTATAAGACTATTTTCCCTTAAAATGACTTGAAAAAGCTTCATGTTTAGTCCCTAGAACAGGGTTTCTGCATTACCTCAAGACTATAGTACCATGAATGGTGTAAGGGTAGTAGTTCATATTGGTTGAATTCACATAAAAATCTACATTGTCAGTATTTTTTTAAAGCATATCCTCCTTTTTAGAATTTGAATCTTCATTTAATCATTTGCTGATGTAATAAATGATTGAATATTCCATATTGCTGCTGTGTGCCAATTTACAGTGTTCACTGTGAAATCTGTCAAAATTTATATTCTAGACAATTCTCCATTTTCTTCTTTATATGTGAATTGTCTAGAACATAAGTTTTGCATAGACCTCACATTTATTTGCATTCTTAAATGGATTTGCTGTATTAAGCAGTAGAAAACAATAAAAGATGTACATTTGTTTGAAAGTATACTACATAACTATAAATATTTCTTTTAGCCCATCAAAAGCACAGCAATTCCTAGCAGATGTTCATCAGCTTATACATTGGATAGAAACATCGTCGTTATCTGAAGAAGCAAAACAAAAGATACTATCAGCTAATGCTGTGAGGAAACTCTTAGCTGTTTCAGAATTACTTAGCAGCAGTTCCCCTTCTCCAAGATTTAACAGTGGGAGAAATAAGATAGTTCCAGCTCAAGTATCAGGTATGGAATGGAATGATACTGCAGTTTTAGCATATTGCTTTTAACTACTACTTACTGAATCTACTACCTTATAATAGAATAACTGTGAGAAATCTGTACATTGTAATCATATGACAGTGTAATAGTGAAGTTGATTGTATAGTGTGCTGCATGGTTAATTTTAAATGTAACTTCAGATACAGACTGACTAGGCCTTTCTTCATCAAATGCCATAATGAAGCAGGATATATTTATTATTATTATTATTATTATTACTATTATTAACATAAGACCTCCATGGATTCAAAGACTCATCATAGGAGGTACACACTGTTACACACAAGGTCCATCAAACCATGTTTTAAACTCATTCAGTATATCTGCATTCACTGCAATGCCAGGTAATGCATTCCACTCACCAACCACTCTCCATGCAGAGAACCTGATCTCAAAGGGATGCCCCTTATGCTCCTGCTCACACCCTCCTTTACACAGCTTCCAAAGATTTCTCCTTGTTCTATGCCATTCTATGAAAAATTTCTTCCGCATTAACCTGGTAACAACCCTTTACGACTTAAATGGCTCAGTTATATCTCCTCTCTTGCCCTTCTTCACAAGGCTTTGTAAACTGCATTCTGTCAGCCTTCTCACATTCCAAAGACCATTTATCACCTTAGTCAGTCTTCTCTGGATACTTTCCAATACAGGTGTATATCATCATCACCATGAAAACCAGGGAACAAAATCTGTGCACAATAATCCATATGAGGCCTAATACATTGGAACCAGAACTTCTCTCTTTCTGTACATTAAGATCCTCTGCATCATTGCCAACCAAGCTCAAATCATCTGACGATCAGCAGCACAATGCAGGTTCACCCCTCCCCACGAATGAACTCCATGAAATAATCACATCAACGGTGCACGACTTGATGGAGACCAAAAACAAAAAATTCAACGGAATCATTTTGAACTTGCCGAAAGAAAATGGAAAAGTAAAAGAAGACATCATCAAACTAGCTGAAGAATGCGATATCGACCCTAAAAATATCATCAGGTGCCATCGTTTCAGACCCATAAACAAAAGCAAGGGCAGAAGGAACTTTCCACACCTCGTAAAAGTGACTTGCGACACACTACCAAGCACATCAAAACTAATAGCAGTGATCAACAACAAGTTCAAAGACACTTGTCCCCACTCGTGCATACGTGCTCGACCAGATTTATCATTTGCACAAAAGAAACAAGGACGCCATCTTCGAAGGAAACTTGCAGAAAAACGTCAAAATGGTGACTACAGTTGGACCATCGACTACAGACAAGTTAAATTGGTACAAAAACCAAGTGACGCCACTAGCATCCACCATGGTGACCAGTATGCAGGCACTGCATAGGAAACATGCAGGACTCCTGCAGTCAAAAAACATATGACTCCCAAAACCCTACAAATCCACTTTACCAACATCTGTGGCCTAAACTCCAACCTTAATGCTGTCTCTATCACTCCCCAAATGCAACCAACCACTCTGAGCTCTTTAATTTCATCTCCCTAAACATTGACTTTCTCCAATCCCACTTTCCCAACAGCGAAATCATCCTCTTAGGAGATTTTAACTTCCACAATACCAACTGGCTTTCCTCCTCCAGCTCTACAGATCTTGCAGGCAGAGATGCTGAAACATTGGCCATCACTAATGACTTTACACAACTCGTTCAGATGCCAACCAGAATACCTGATAACCCAAACCACTCTCCAAACACCCTAGACCACTTCCTGACCAATGACCAAATACACAGTGAATGTAGAGGGCCCGCTAGGCAATTCTGACCACAACCTAGTGCTCATCTCCTCCCCCATGCAACGATGCTTACACAGCCACTCCCATACAAGAGTAGTTTTCCAAAAGATGTGCCAAGGCAGTACAAATAAAAAACCAAACATACCATCACTGGCTCAAGAACCCCATCCTCCTTTAGAGCTTATACCCAAGTCCGAAATAAATGCAAAAAAACAATCAATGCTTCCAAAACAGAGTTCAAAAAAGCAAAAAGCAGGAAATTAGCAGCCTGTTCAAATGGCAGCCGAGCCTTTTTGGTCTCTCGCCAATGCAATCGGCCATAACTTCTGCCCAACACTATTCCCACCTCTATCATATCCAGATGGCTCCATTGCATCATCTCCTACAGAAAAGGCCAATCTCCTGGCCTCACACTTTGCTTCCAATGCATGCACAATTGACAATGGTAAATGTCCCCCAACCATTCCAGATGCCCACCATATCCTTTTGCCAGAAAGAATCAGCAAAACACTATCTAAATTAGACACAAAAAAGTCTCCTGGTCCTGATGGCATTCCTCCAATTGTCCTGAAGGTTTGCACACCAGAACTGTCTCCTCTCCTATGTTGCTTATATATATATACTGTCTTACCCCACTGGTATCTATCCCACAGCCTGGAAATTGGCCTATATTCAACCCATTCCCAAAAAGGGCGACATGTCACAGCCGTCCAACTACCGCCCCATCTCGCTAAAGTAATGGATAAAATCATCAATTCCAAACTCCTACACTACCTTGAAGCTACCTGTCTAATAAACGACCGCCAGTAAACACATAACAACCATTGCATCCTCAGCTTCTAAAAAACTAGGATTTCTCTTTTGCTCAAGACGTTACTTCATCGCTGAACAGCTATTAACCCAAATCACAAATCTGCCCAACCATCGAATACTGTTCCCATATAGGGGGGAGACCCCCAAAAACTCCCTCAAATTGCTCAACTCCATACAGAAGAGAGCAGTCAGACTTATTAATGACCCTTCTCTTACCAACTCATCCCCCCCCACACACACACACATTCGCACAGACGAGCATCCCTGCACAGTCCACCTTGAAACCACAGAACAAGTATTTTCTCCTCCTCTTTCGTCCCTGCAACTGCTATACTATGAAACAGTCTTCCCCTTGATGCGTTCCCTAGGGAATACAATCTGCAGTCATTCAAATCTAATATGAACAAGTAGCTTCTTTCCCAACCCATACACAGTACTAATGTACTATAGGTTGATCTACCAACCTGTCGTGTATGGGCTCAACATAAAAAAAAAAAAAATGCCATAATCTGATGTGATGTCTTCACAACTTGTGCAATATGCCTCTGAACTCCAGATCCTTGTCCACCAAACACTCCAAGATCCCTTGTCTTCTCATCTTCTTTCAAAATTGCCCCACCAAGTGTATACTTTGCATCCCATTGTTGCCTACCAAATTTCAGGACCTTACACTTTGCAACATTGAACTGATAGTTCCATATTGTTACCCACTCATACAATCTATTCAAATCCTCCTGTATGGCCACAACATCTACTTGATTCCTCATCACTCTCCTCTGTTTTGAATCATCTGCATACAGTTGAATATCATCAGTTAAACCCATACCAATATCTTTACTATACAAATTAAATAATATAGTCCCAAAACTGACCCCTGCAGCACACAACTAATGACCATCATCTTTTGGGACACTGCATCCCCATATACAACTTTCTGATACCTATCTGATAGCTAGTCACTGATCCAACTCAGAAGTCTGTTATCCAATCCCATCTGTTTCAATTTATTTACCAGCTTGTCGTATGGCAGTCTATCAAAAGCTTTTGCAAAATCTAAGTATATCAGAGATGTATATGCATCTCTCTTGTCCAATACATTCGTCGCCTTGTTATAATGCATAACAAATTTTGGTAAAACACGATCTCCCTTTTACAAACCCATGCTGACAAGCCCAAAGAATACCACTGTTATCAACCTACTTTTATATCCTATTTTTCACCAACCTCTTCAGTACCTAGAGTACAACTCCAGATAACAGATGGGTCTATAATTTGTTTCTTTAGCTTTATCACCACCTTTGTGAAGTGGAACAATTTAACCTTCCTTCTACTCCTTTGGGACTTGTTTCAAGACTCTTGTTAAACAGGTAGGCCAAGGCTGCTGCCAACTCCTTGGAACTTACCCTTAAGACACGTGGTGATATGTCATCAAGTCCTGTTGCCTTATTGACATCTAGCTTCTTGCTCACTCACCATTAAGTCTTCTTGCATTACGTTCCCTGCACTTGAGCTTCTGATTTCACACAGTGGATGAAACATCTTGATGAACTGCTTCCTGAATGCCTTGACTGTGTCCTCTTCAGCAGTTATCAATCTCCCACTTTCATCCATTAACATCATCTTACTATAATCATTTTTCTTTCTAGTTGCGACATATCAGAAAAACTCCTGATTCTTAGCCTGATTTGCTAATTTCTGCTTGTACTTTTGTTGCCCTTACCAACCGAGTCACTCCTGGCCTGCTCTTTTTACTCTTTGTGCAACTGATTATTACCATAATTCATCTTATGCTGCCTCCAGAAGTGCCTATTTCATGCTTAATACTCTCATTCATCTATTTTATACCTACCTTATTCAGCCTTTTGATTTTTGGGATACATTCACACATTGATGCTGTTATGTATTTTTTTTGTCAATTCTCAAGCATCCTTTATTTCCTTACCACTCAACTCCTCATACTTCCACAACCCAGGTTATCACTTTATGATCACTTTCATCCACTGGAGGGAATTGCAAATCCCAGCTCACAATCACATCCTCTGGAGAAATGATCAGATCTAAAACGTTTGATACTCACATGCCCTCTTTTACATAATGTCTAAAATAGGTGTTTCTCAAGAACTTGAGAAATTCATTTTGCTTATTCCCAAAGGCTATCTCCTCATTCCAATATGTACTTGACATAGGGAGGCTTAAAATGGCTTGCAAAAATTCCATGTTTGGTCTCTAGAGTAGGGTTTCCAGGCCATGTAAAAAATAATTTTAAAATAAATACAAAAAAAAAATATATATATATATATACAGTGGTATCTCACTAATCCGAACCCTCCAGTAATCTGAACTGCAGTTTGAAAGAAAAAAAGTTTTATTTATTACGTATTATTATTTTGTGTACTATTAATAATTAAGGATGTAGCATTCTCAGTTGCTTGGGAAGCTGTCGAATCTGAGGCAATTTGAGCATCATGGAAAAAAACTGTGGCCTTCTGGAATTTACCAAGATAACTACGGTGATACATAAAAAGAAAATTCAAAACATGCATAATTTCGTTAAAGATATAAATCCAGATGTTGAAATTTCACAAACAGATGTTACGGAATGGATTTCAGGTAGAAACGAAAGTGAATTCGAAATCAAATCCGACGCTGAAATTATAAATATGACTCTACAGAATGAATTAGAAGATGATGCTGATGACAAAGGACTCAAAGAATAAAAGTAAAACATGATGAGGCAGTTGACAGTTTTTATATGTGTATAGAATGGGCCATTCCACAAAATTTTATTGCTAATATAGCTCTGAAAATACAGTATTTTTAAGAAGCATTCAAAAAAAGTTTAGCTTCCAAGAAGCAAAAGAAAATCAGTGACTTTTTTACAAAGAAATAAAACTTTTTTTGTGTTATTTTGTGAAACTTTTTAGTCGGGATACCCTCTTTCTGTTGTGTACAAGAAAGTGATATTTCTTACACAAATTAAGTTATGTACTGAACTATGCAATTTTATTAAATCAGAATCCTCAACAATACAGGTACATACAAACATACAAACTAAATTTTTACTAAAATAAACAGTACAGCAGCTTTTTTTCTATCAGTTACTTCATTTATTTACAGAATTAACTTGATGTAACATTAGAATCTAATTATTTTTGTCTTAAATGCTAGTTATTGTTGTCTCTTGGGTGGAAATTCATTAATCCGAACTTTTCGCTAATCCGAACGAGCATGGTTTTTATTAGTTCGGATTAGCAAGATACCACTGTATATCATCATCAGCCATTGTCGATCCACTGCTGGATGAAAGCCTTTCCAAGATTACTCCAAAACTCTCTATCCATGGCTCTCCTTTTCCATGTCACTCCTGCAAATCTGATGATATCATCAATCCACTGTGATTTAGGTCAGTGTCGCGGTCATTTTTCCTCTCGTGGAATCCAATCCAGTACTTCTTTTGTCCATCGTTGATGTTGTCTTCGAGCAATATGCCCAGCCCATTGCCACTTCAGATGTTTCACTCTTCCTATGATGTCAGAGACTTTGGTTTGATTTCTTATCCATGTATTTCTTTTGTGATCCAATCTTGTGATACTAAGCATACTTCTTTCCATACTAAATTGTGTTGTTCTTAATTTTTGAATTTCCTTTGCATTCAGTGTCCATGTTTAGTAGCCATATGTCAGTATAGGAAGAATACACTGGTTAAAAACTTTTCTCTTTAGGCATAATGGTAGTTGGCTTTTGAATATTGAATGTAATTTTCCAAATGCTTTCCACCCAAGCATCATGCACCTTTTAATTTCATCCATGATATTTTGTTCCATTGATATCTGTTGTCCTAAGTATATGTAATGATCCACTTGTTTAATTTCCTCAGTATTGATTTTTATTATTTCTGGTTGGACATAGCTATTGAACATAACTTGGGTCTTCTTATATATATAATTAATAAAAATAAATTTTAAAAAAGCCTTAGCCCGCCTATGGTGCAGATGTACTGTAGGTTTGCATATAACCTTTTGTGGATAGGAGCCACATGGAAAAAAAAAATCGTACTGCAAAATTATGTAGTCATTTAGATATCTTTTCTGATATTATGGAACTCTGCTGTATTATGCCAAACCACTGAAAACATTCCTTAAAAAGTTTTTTTTCGCACACCAAACATGTTACAGCTGGAAAAAGATTAAACATTCCCTACCATAATCCCTACTAGCTTGATCAGTGGAACTGGAGAAGGGAAGCCAGTTTGATTTGTGAGCATTGACTTTCATATGGAGGAATACCTCACTGTTTGTGTATTTTGGACTGCAGAAAATCATGCTTTACACGTAGCCAGCGAAGGTTGGTTGATTGGTAGAGCCTCTACTACTAATGGCTCGCAAAAAACTTAAGCAAGTTTGAGCACGGTTAGTAGTTGTAAGGAGATCAATCGTTCGATGCTGTTGGCACGCTCTCCCTCGATGAGTCTTTGGATTCCCTGGAGGTGTCATATAATAATAATAATATTCAAGGAGGTTGGAGGTGCTTTATTTAGAGCAATTAAGACAGCAAATGAATTCAACAAGTGTGGTAAGAAATTTTTAAGTAGAGCAAATCATGAGATGCCAGATCTAACAAACACATGCATATCATCCTTTCAAAAGAAAGAATTATGAAAAGTGTAGCTTGAACATTTTGACTTGTTTTGTTTTATTTATTTATTTTTGTGTTCTTTAGGACAAAGACTCAATGATCCTGATGATGACATACTACTAGATAGTGAAATATTATCCTCTAAATCCAGATTTACAATGTACGAGGGTGATCTGAAAAGTTCTCGGCCTAACAATGAAAAAACGAAGAAACTGCAATCACCTGTTGATTCGAAGAAAAACGCTGACCAGCGAGGAAGAGTTTTAGTTTTGGGAAGAGATAGAAGTCAGAGGGAGCCAAATCTGGTGAATAGGGTAGATGTTCAACAATTCATAGTGCAGATCCCTTAATTTTCCCATTGCCAAAACACCTTTGTGGACAGGTGCATTGTCTTGATGAAAGATGATTTTTTTCTTCTGCAAACCGGGTCTTTTCTCACGAATTTTTTTGTTCTAGTCTGGTTAAAAGATTGGAATAATGTTCCCCAGTCATTGTTTTACCCTTTTCAAGATAATTAATAAACGCATCCCAAAACACCGATGCCATGACCTTTTCTGCTGATGGAACCGACTTTGTCTTGTTTGGCACTGAACAACTGGCTTCTGTCCACTGTTTTGACTGCTGTTTGGATTCTGGTGTGTAATGGTGAATCCAAGTCTCATGCATAATAATACAGCGACTCAAAAAATCAGTTTTATTCTTGTTAAAATGCTCCAAGCCCCGTTCAGAGATTTTCATGAGAGTTCATTTTTGATCTGCTGTGAAAAAGCGCGGCACCCATCTTGCACAAAACTTTTTCATATGCAATTCTTCATGCAAAATATATCCTATACGTTCTTTTGAAATGCCTATAATCTCAGCAATTTCACGCACTTTGACTCGCTGGTCATCCAATACCATATAGTGCACTTGATCAATGATTTCTGGTAGTGTTACACTTTTTTTGGACATCCTTCATGTGGCTCATCTTCAAGGCTAGTTTGGCCACGGTTAAACTCGGCAGCCCATTACTTAATTGTCGAAAATGAAGGAGAAGAGTGCCCATAAACTTTTATGAACTTCAAATGAATTTCTTTTGGCGTTAAACCTTCTTTTACAGAGATTTTTATAACTACACGATACTCAATTTTATCCGTTTCAAGGAATACAGACAACACTTTTGCTTCAGACAACTATATAAAACAAACTACTTGATAGAATGACTTGCAATTTCACATGGATGCTTATGACAGATGTACTAACTTAGAAAAAAAAAATCTTGCCGATAGTGTTCTAATCTATAGTCTAGGCCGAGAACGTTTCAGACCAACCTCATATTCACCATCAGGATTACTGTCTAATTGTATGTCCTCCTCAGAACTTCCCTAGGCAACATCATCAGCAAAAGGGATTTCACTAAAAATAACCTGCTCCTTATTAATGCTTCTTAACTCATCTGTTATATATTGAACCTTTTGATAAAAAGTTTCTGATTCACAATCTTTAATGACTCTCAAAGCTTTTGTAAATTGCAATTATGATTTCTTTTATCATAATGCTTATTATACTTTCGATCTCAATTAACATCACCATCCTTTTTACATTTTTAAATGGATTACGCTTTTTGTTACAATAAAAGGAAACAGGGCTAACGTACGTTAGAAGTAACAGCTTTCTCAGGGTTCTTAATTGGGTTTTCCATTGAGTGTTCTGTTGTGCATGTTGAAACAAATATTCTGCTACAACATTTTTATCTTCAGGCACATAATAAATCTTTAAATTAAATTCTTGTACTTCTGATAATCCTTTGATTCTTATCCTTAGAATTGTTCAGAAAAGATAATGGCTTGTCATCAGACCTGACTTGAATA
This sequence comes from Typopeltis vanoorti, assembly GCF_054136105.1. Lineage (NCBI taxonomy): Eukaryota > Metazoa > Arthropoda > Arachnida > Uropygi > Thelyphonidae > Typopeltis > Typopeltis vanoorti. The sequence continues at coordinate 17,254,602 of NC_143574.1, read as the reverse complement.
TCCTGACCATGCATAAATTACTGCTAAGGCTTCCTTTTCTATCACAACAAAATCCTTTTCTGAAGCATGAAGCTTCCTACTAAGATAGGCTGCTGGCCTTAAGTTCCCTTTATCCATCTGCTCTATAACAGCTGTAGTGCAGTCCTGTGATGCATCTGCAGAAATATAAAAGGTTTTTCCTAACTCAGGGTGCATCAGTGCAGGAGGTTTAGTAGTGCTGCTTTGAGAGCATCAAATGGTCTTTGTTCTCTGATACTTCAATTGAACTCAACTCCTTTTTTGTGAGGTTAATGAGAATGTTTGAATAAAGGGAACAATGAGAAATAAAATTTTGTTACAAAAATTTAACATTCCTACAAAGTGCCCTGACTTGTTTAACAGTCTTAGGAACAGTGAAAGAAGAGATAACTTTTGAATTATCTGGGTCAGGTTTTATTCCTTCTTGTGAAATAAGATGACCTAGATATTAAACCTTACTCAAGAAGAATTTGCATTTTGAAGCTTTTAGTCTGAGCTTTGCCTCATTTAACTCCTTCATGACTCTTGAGCAATTTACTATATGAATTTATATCTGGAGAATAAAGCAATAAATCATCCTGAAAACATAAAACTGCAGAACCTAATAGATCTGATGGAACCAAATTGATTTGGTTCCATCAGATCTATTAGGTTCTGCAGTGCTTGGAGACTTTGTGAAGAGTTTCTTACACCGTAAGGGAGACTAGTGAGCAAGAACTTCTCACATTCAGTAGAAGAAGCAAAGTACCATTGATTTTTCTCTTTTAACGGTATCTGATAGAAACCACTATTAAGATCAAGCTTTGAAAAGATTTTTGAACCACTTAAGTTCCTCTGTATTATGAAAGCATAGTCAACAGGTTCTTATTTAACCTTATTATATAACCTTATTTACCCCTTTAAGTCAAGGACAAACCTAAGATCACCATTTTGCTTCTTTAGGATGAAGAATTCCATAATGATGTTGATGATTTTATAATCCCTACTTCTAGATATTGTTAACAACTTCTTCAGTCTGTCTGCATATTTAAGAAGTGTTTGATAACATAGACTGGTTTTTCAGACTCAACTGTGACTGAATGCTCAGCAACATTGGTGCGAGACAGTCCCAATATTCCTTCTGAAAAACAGTCACTGAGCTTCTTTTTCAAAGTATTCATGCATTTTGTCACTTTCATCTTATCATCCTCTGATGTTATTCCTTGAAGAATTTTGTGTAACAAATCCTCAAATGGAATAGAATCCTCACTTAAAAATTCTGAAGAAGATCCTTATTCTCTACTTCAAAAGAACAAATCTCAGGGATCAAGGAATCAGAGGAAAACAGATCAGATACTTTAGAAAGTGTAGCAGAATATGAAGGCTTTTGATATTCTACCCCTAATAAAGTCAAAATACTTGATTCATGGCAGCGACCATAGCAGTATAATAACTATTTTCCAAGAAGTTCTAAAAGAACTATTTTCCAAGCAAAATAGCAAAACTATTACTGGATATAGCAGAAGAAACTAACACCTCATGAGATAACTTTATGCTGGAATCGCTAAAATCTATAGTAAGAGAAAATCTGAACAGCTTTAATCTCCTGACTAAAAATTCCCTTTAATATTATATCTGCATCCAGTATATTGACTTCATGCTGATAAATATCCTTCAGGAAGGAAAAAAATTCCCATGTCACTACTGAAGTAAAAGCACCTATTATCAAACAATATTTTACAAATAATATCTGGAACAAAGCATTTTACCATATTTGAAGGTTCAGTTTCTGCAGACACTAAGGTAATTAAAATTTTTGATGTTGGAAAGCTCTGAGATTGATTAGGACATAAAACTTTTGGAGAACAAGACTTTGACTTAGCCTGTTTTTGCACTATATTTAAAGAGGGATGTGAAGTATTTTGAGGAAGTGATTTTTTATTTGTTTGAGCACTTTAGACAGATCTGCAGGCCAAATTCTTGAAGTGAGTCTCAAACCATTGCATCTGTAACAGCTGATCTGTCGTTTTTCACAAAATCTTTTACTTCCTCTAGGCTGTGATGGTCCTGACTTCTCTGAATTGTTAACTTTTAATTCAGGAACCATCTTTAAAATCTTTTCTGTTCTACAACAAAATATTTTAACTTTAAATTCACCTCTTTGGTTAATTCAGTCCTCAGGCCTGAGTCTAAATTGATCGAATCTGTACTACAAGATGTAGGTGTCTTTTGTTTAGAGAGATTAACAAGAATTTCAGCTCTACTATTTTTTAAATAAAGATGTATAAGCAATCAGTGCACTCGCACATGGCCACAGCTTTGCTGTAGTACCAAAAAAAAAAGGTCCCTTCTGAAGAAATAATGACAACAGTAGAACATAGTATCTGCAACCTTCCCAACCAAATTATCAACAATATCAGATTGGATGTAGCCAGTCTTCTTACCCAAGCCAAACTACCAAAAAGCAACCTATCAAAAGAAGAATTTAAAACTCTGCAAGAAATGAAAAACAACAGTAAAATAATAATTACTAAAGCACATAAAGGAAATGCCACTGTGGTTCTAAACCAGTGGTCGCCAAAAGTGGTCGATATCGACCCCCAGGAGTTGATATAACATTGTTAGGGGTCGATTCGGGCTCAGGGGTCAATTGGGGGTCGATAGAAAGATATAAGACATCATTGTACGGGTAATATTTAATTTGGTTAACTTGGATTACCTCCATCCTGAATGACAATGCAATTAAGAGTGAATTGTGGGAACAGTGACATGAATAGGTCCTGTAAGATGGAGCAAGGTCATGAAAATAGTTACGGAGGCCAATCAAGTAGGCCAAAATGACGTATTTACCAATAAATGGATGAATTTACTAAAATTTTATATTTTATGTATTATTTATCCTTCCTATCAAATATGTAATATTAAGAAGGACGTCAAAAGTATCCCTTTGATGTTAAGCCGATATAATAATAATATGTACTATATTATACATACAATAAACACTGTAACTATAAAATAAACAATCTAAAAACTCACATAAGCATCTTTTTGCTTGTCCTATTATGATTATGTAATAGTAAAATAGAGGGGATCGATGGTCAAAGAAGTTTGGCGACCCCTGTTCTAAACCAAACTGACTACACACGTAAGCTCGCCTCTTTACTTTTAGATTGATTTTCATAGACTCCTTAAGAAGGTTACCGCTTGGCCTGTGGAAGCGACTAATAGACTAAAACCTTTTAACTCTAGACCCCCCCCCCCAAATATATGGACTACAAAAAAAAAATCCATAAAATGTACCATTACGTCCCATTGTGGATGGCATTGATTTCCCCACATGCAACTTAGCCAAAGTGCTCACACAATATACTGGTATCACACTTTCACACACAAAAAAAACTCAGCCCACTTTAAAGCCAGTATAGAAAACCTCTCACTCCAACACACTGACTTAATGGTCAGTTTTGATGTCTCCTCCTTGTTCACCAATGTCCCACTCAAAGGTACTTTAGACCTCTTCCAAGCCAAATTTCCTCCTGATATCTCAGCCCTATTTCAGTTCACCATAAACTTGGGCTATTTCATTTGGCAAGGAAAATTCTACAAATAGATAGAGGTTACAGCCGTGGGTTCTCCACCCTTGGCCAACTTCTTTATGGAGACCTTTGAAGAAAAATGCTTTCAACTCTGCCCCACTGTTTGGCTACGCTACGTGGATGATGTGTTTGCTGTTTGGCCACATGGCCTGGATAGATACACTCCACAAATTCTCAACACACTTTAACAATCAATACCCTAGGATCCAGTTTACCTTGAAAAAGGAAAACAACAGTCTCCCTTTCCTAGACACTCTGATTACACGCCAGGGTGAATGTATCTGTATGTGTAGTAGCTTTTCTGTAAACAGACAAAGCCAGGGATCTCATGCCGATGTGTAATCAGAGAGTGTAATCTAATCCCTTATCTGCTCCACCAAAGACCAGCCACCTCCCCTAGACCTACCTGGAGTATACCAGGTCCCTTGAAGTTGCAAACTGTCCTACTATGGTCAAACAGGCAGGACAGCCAATATCAGGATATCCGAACACAAGAACTACATCAGGTTTCACCAATACAGCCACTCAGGACAACATTGGATTGGCCATGCATTGGATAGCCACCACAGAATACGCTGGAAGAAGGCCACTTTATTACACAGCAGCAAGTACAAGTATAAAAGATTATTCCTGGAATCAGCCTGAGCTCTGAAAATCTTCCCAAATCCCAACAAATTTGGGCGCATGAGACTGCCCCAAATTTGGGAAGCTTGCATTCTAAGAACATCAGCCCGATGGCTAAGACAACCCAATTTAGCCCACTAGGGGACACTTTTAGGACTCTAGGACTGACTTCAGTTTCCTTTCTTCAGCCTCATTTGCTTAGTGTTAGTGTCTGCATGCACCCATCATTGTTTTGTGATCCCTACAGATGGTAATGTAATATTGCCAAAACATAGTAAGGTATTGATTAAAGTTTTTAATTAATATTCTAGTATATGTTGTCATTTCCTGAAAAATTAAAAGCTATTATTATTATTATTATAAGATATAATAATAATATTATTATTATTATAATTTAACTTAAGAGATTAAGTGAGAGACAAAGAAAATTCAAAAATAATATCTTTAGCAAAGGTTGGTCGATTGGCAGAGCCTCTGGTAGAGCTATTAATGGCTCACGTAAAATGTTAAGCAAGTTTGAGCGTGGTTAGTAGTTGGGGTGGGGTCATTGTTTGATGCTGTTGGCACACTCTCCCTTGATGAGTCTTTGGACTCCCTGAAGGTGTCAAATAATAATAATAATAATTTATTTATTTATCTATCTATCTTTATTTGTTGGTGTAGTTGCAGTTAGTTGGTGGAGACAGAGAACTGTAGAGCAGGTGCCTCCCTTGATGAGTCTTTGGACTCCCTGGAGGTGTCATGTAATAATAACAATAACAATTTACAAACAATTAATATTAGTGTAAATTCATGATATTGCTTTAACAGTGTGTGTAAAATGTTTTGCAAGCACTATATACGAATTTGCATTATAAATGAAACTTATCTCCTAAAGAGAAGAAGGCCCACAAACTTAATATCAGACAAAGAACATAAACATCCCACAAGATTTCTTCTCTTTAAGATCACAGGATTGGATGAGAATACACAAACTTCCAACTTATGAGGTGCAATTTCTTTTGCTGTTAAAGGTAGTCATAGAGATCTAATTAGCTCATACCTGTTTTTCTTTGAAAGCAAAAAGATAATTTGTGTACGACTTTTAAAAATAAAGAATGTATTTCTTCTTTCATCTCTTCTTTGCAATATTAGTTCCTTTTCTATTTCCTTGAAATACAAAGATAATGTCAAAGTTCCTTTTTCCTTGTGGAAACTTCTTTATCTTCAAAAAAAAAAAAATCTCTTTCAGGTTTATGGTGCTTAACTAGAATAAGTTTGCTGTTAACATACCAAAAGAAACTGTCTGTTTGCTTCGGAAAAAACTATACAGTATATCACTTTAAACTTAGCTTCATTTAAAATAAATACTTATGTTAATTTTGGGATAACTGTTTGTTTCCCTTATAATGCTCTTTTCCAAGGAATTCTTTGGTTTATGAATTCCTTTAAACTCTATTCTTCTCTACCAACTTTTTCAGAACATTGCCTCTGTTCTAATCAGTGCAACAGCTGTTCTATCCTTCTCTCTCACTAATAAATGTTGATTGATCTCATCCATCCCTTTAGGTTGGGTAGAGTCCCCTAATGAAGGGTTTATGACGAATTTAATGTGGCCAGTTCATCACTCCATGATGCAGTCCCTAAGGGCAGTATCCATGACTGTAATCCGTATGTGCTCACAGGACCAGTTTGCCTGTTGTGTGGAAACAAAAAACCCAAGTTTCCAGGTGGAAAAAACCCCCACTTCTGTATGAAACTAGCTAACTCACCTTTAGTCGAAAGAGACCTGATAAAGGTTCCTCACGTCACTGACAGGAATTGAACCTAGGTCTTTCTGACCAAAGGGATTCGTCTATACCAACTGAACTACAGAGGATCTCAAGGTTATGTTACAGAATAAAAAAAACTAAATTAGTGGCAAGTCCTTTTTTACAAATACCATATTTTTTTGTGTATAAGACAATACTTTTTTCTAAAATTTTTAGACCAAAAAGTGGGGGTCGTCTTATACATGGGGGGTAACTGGTTGAGAGACCTGTGGTTTCCATGGTGAAACTGCCAGTACCTTGTCTCCACAAACAGGCTTCCGCCAATAACTAGCCTTTGTTAACTCTGTCGATTGACATCATTAATGGCTGATTCTGAATAAACCAATCAGAACTCTGAAAGCATTCATACGTCTGCAACTCGTTGGCATGGTGAGTTAATGCATTAATAATATTTTGAGCACTAGCCCATAAAAATGTCTGAAAATAAAAAACGATTGTCATATTCTTCAAAATTCAAGTTAAAAGTCATTACGCAAAAGAACATGGAAATAAAGCTTCAGAGAGACAGTTTGGACTGTCTTCTCCCACTGAGTGTATGATTAGACAATGGAGAAAACAGGAAGAACTACTACTCAAGATGCCAAAAAAGAAGAATGCCTTAAGAGGAAAACCAGCAAAATGGCCAATCTTGGAGCAGAGTCTTAAGACTTGGATTATGGAGCAGCGCCAGAGTGGGATATATGTGTCAACCAAGCTTATTCAATATGAGACTAAAAGGTTTGCAAGAGAAATGAACATTGTTGATTTCACAGAAAAGGCAAAATGGTGCTTCAACTTCATGAGGAGAGAAGGGTTGGCCATGACAACATGAACCGAGTTAGCCAGAAAATGCATTTTCTTGAATGAATGAAATTCATTCCAATATTTTTGCTTGAGAGACTAGATTCCTCACTTGGTCATTCTCACACTCACTCACTTCATGGGTACCTTCACACAAACTCACTTGCTTCTACCCTAACTGCTTAAGTTTCCCTGAATGCATGTCAGCATGCTTAGTGAAGAAAGCTCTCTCCAGACACCTAACACACCAAATCTAACTATTCAGATGCAGTCCATCCACAAATTCTACATCATTCCTTTTGCACTATCTACATATAAACTCATTGGCTATCAATTCCCTCCTCCTCAGTTCTCCTCTATCATAGTGTGGTAGGAGACTTACAGTCTTCACCTTCTCACTCTTCAGTTTTGCCTCTTCTAGCAACTCCTTTACATCCTCTCTCATTTACCTTTTTGCATCCGGATGGCTTAGCTAATTAATATCGTGAATTTTTGCTCCGAGAAACACAATTTTGTCATACTTTCTTTAAGTACACCCTTGAGTATTGAGTCTCCATGCATAATTTTCTCCTTAACTTGTTTTTCTTTTGTTCATATTTCTATTTATAGTTCTATTCATATTTCTATTTTTATTTCTATTTCTTTATTGATATCCATTTCGTTCTCCTCTATTTCCACAGTCACACGTTCGACATTATTAACATCATTTTCCATCTTATCATTGGTGTTATTTGTGTTCTTGTCACCTAACAGACACTCACTTTTAAAACTTAATACATTCTCTTTCTCTCTCTCTCCAGTTTCAATGTCCTTCCACATATTCGTTAATTTTCTTGGTGCATACATGTCACATACACTACACTGAATTTGAGTCCCACAAATTCAAATCGCCGGACAACGTATTCTTTGCCTCCATTGTTCATCGTGTTGGTACCTTGCTGACAATATCTCAGTAAATATCACAATAAAAATGTTATAAATATATAAATTCTCTAAAAACACAAAAATCTACACTAATACACTATAATACTCTAATTTTTTGATGAAAAAAACACAACAAAACAGATAAAAATTTCTAAATTACATGACCACTAGCAATATAAAACCAAAACCCATTTTACATTGTAAAAACTGTGGTTGAAGCTGAAGAGCACATCATATATATATATATATATATATATATATATATATATATATATATATATTAATATTAAATATATATATATTAAAAGCTCTTTCTTATTACCAACCTGTTAAGAGGTGCATTTTTATGTTTGATCCCTTAACATTTTCGCTATTGTTCTGTGATTATCGTTATAGCATTTGTGGTGAATATCATCAAAATAAAAATTGGCTTAAGATTAATTGACTTTTCCTGTGTGATCATGGGAAAGTGATCATTTGAAAATAAGAAATTCCTTTTACAGACAAAAAAATGCACATATACACCTGGGAAGAAAGCTGTCTTAAATTATTATTAATTACATAAGCAAACCCAGTAACAGATATCAGTTTTATGAAAGCTTGCATTAAGACCTAGATCATTATTATGTAATTATTTGAAGCATATTAGTGTCTCAAAAATGGCTGGAAATAAAGAAAATAAATAAATAAAGTGCATTTAAATTTGTTAGAAAAGTACTGGAAAACTCTACTGTTAGAATGGTAGAAGTAAATGAAAATATTGAAATATAATAGAAGACTGTAGGATAAATAATAAAGAAAACAGTAGACAGCAGCCTAGGGGAGGAGGAGGGGTTGGCACATGAAGTGGGACATCAAAAATTGGAACATGCTTGGTAGGAAATGGTTATCTCCTGATACATTAGAAAATTTATAAAAGAAAGAGTGCCATGGCTAAAAGAGAAATTAGAACCTTATATAGAGAAGAGAAAACTGGAATAACATGTAAAAGAACTAGAAAAAAAGTTAACAAACATCATTAAATAAACAAATTTAAGAATAAATAACATAGATGCCATAAATAAAAAAGAATGGAGCAATTATTATGAAAATTTGTGGAAAGATAAGGTGATCAGCATACCCATGACTAATATAAGGTACAGGCAAGAAGGGTGACCTGTATAGTAAGAAAGGCCAATGCTAATTATGAGAGGAAGCTCACTGTTGAGGCTAAAAGAAATCCTAACGTCCTTTCACTTTGTCACAAGTAAAAGGAAGAATGACTATGGAACAACACCTTTAACAAGTACTAATAGTAGGGAGATAATAGAAACAAACCAAATAGTTGAGTTACTGAGTGATTGCAAAGCAATCACTCAGTAACTCAACTATTCAGGTGATGATATTTCTGTGTTAGGTGTGACATGAATTGGAGATGCTTAGGGTATTGCAGGACCTTTATGTGAACATGGCCATGGAATTAGGTGGCATATTAGCTTGTACATTATGAGAATATGCAAAGGATCTGACCAAGCTTTTAATTTAAGCCTCAATTCCAAGAAGATGCCAATAGAATGGAAAGAGGGCAAAATAGTCCCAGCGCATAAAGGGAAGCACAAAGGTAGGAAATTATTGGCCAATCAGTATCCCAGAAATGGTGGTTAAGGTATTGGAGAAGTTGATAAAACACAGAATTCAGGACTGGATGGACAGGATTCTGATACTTTACAAGGGGCGACAAGGTTTGTGAAAAGTAAGTCTCGCCTTAGTAATTTGCTTACTTTTTTATAATGTGACAATTGTGTTGGATAAAAGAAATGGCTACTCAGTGATACTGCTGGACTTTGCAGAAAGCATTTGACAGAATTCCACATGAAACTTTGTTGCATAAATTAAAGCAAATGGTAATGGATATGAAGCTCGTGATTTGAATTAGAGGGTGGCTGATGACAGATATAAAAAAGTGATTTATGGAGGAGTTGAATCAAGAAGGCATGTGACTAGTGGTGTACCACAGGGCTCAAGACTCAGTCTTCTTCTATTTAAGTATATCAATGATATATAGGGGATAATTTGAGAGAAAATATTCAGTTGTTTGCTGATGATGCATATCTGGGAAGAGCATTAGTCAGTGAGGATGATGTATGATGTATTCATCATGCAGGATGACTTAAATAAACTGCATTATGGGCACAAGTAAATGGCTTTCAGTATAATGTGGCCAGTGTAAGATGATTCACCTTGGGAAGAAACTTCACAAGCTGTGTACTGTACTGTATTGATGGAAGCCAGGGATTTGGATGTGATTATGGACAAGGAGTTTAGAGGGCATGTTGCAAAGGTGGCCAAAACAGTACATCAAATTACATAGTTGTTGAAGATCATACTGACAAGCAAGTGTAGGAAGGTTATTATTCCCCCTTTGTAAGGCTGTAAGAAAGTCACATCTGACTACACTATTGTGCACAAATCTGGTCACCAGGATTCTGTGGGAATGAAGAAGTGGTGGAAAGGATCCAGAGGTGAATGATGAAGATGGTGGTAGATCTGTGGAATGCTCAGGGACACTTCTTATATGCAGAACTTAAGAATGACTTGAATAGGGCTGGAATTCTGGAAAAATGTTATGGTTGGTAATGGTTGGCCATTCAGTATGATAAAGTTATGCACTTTGATATAATGAGATTTTTAATAGCATATTTATTTGAATGGTGGGATTATAAGAACTTAAAAAAATTGATGAGGCTAAGGATCTCAGAGTTATGGTGGATAAGAAGTTAAAATTCAATCATGCAGTTGAAGCAAAGACTGGAAATTCAATTCAGAGGAGATAATTGTGATGCTGAAACAAACATTGACATATAAAAATAAGGAAATCATTTCGTCTCTTTACAAGGCCTTGATATGACCACACCTGAGCTACTAAGCGATTTAGTTTCCTGGATTCCGAGGGGATGATGAAGCTCTGGAGATGGTGCAAAGAATAGCTTCAAAGATGATATCAGGTTTATGGAATATAGGTTATGAAGACAGATTGAGAGGATGTGGACTGCAGAAACTAGTAAGCAGGAGAGGGAGATATGATAGCGGCCTATAAACTTCAGAAAGGGTGTTATGTGATGCCAGTTGATGAAATTTTTCATTATGTGGAAGGTGAGAAGGGTAACAAGAGGCATTTGTGGAATTTGAGTTTGTGTGTGGTTAAAAAAAGGAATGAGAGATTTTTCTCTCCATGACAGTGAGTGAATGGAGAAGCTTACCTGTTGAAATGGTGGTCTCATAAACTCATTCAAAGTATGAATGAGTTTATAAGATGGTATGACAACTGTTGTGGGTGATGGATGGTTCCCCCCCCCCTTGATGAGTACTTTACTCCCTAAAGATCTCTGATAATGATAATAATAATAAATGACAAAAAGAAGTTGAAATTATAACATCAAGATGAATTAACTGAAATTTTAAGAAAAATGAATAATAATATGTGCACTAGATTCTGTAAGAGATCCATCTTTTTTTATGGTGTTACAGCAACCAACAAATCTTTAGATATTTATTAACTAGCTTTATTTCACTTCATTGGATTGCAAACCAACATCCTCAGAACACAACTATTTGTTAGTCTACTCATGACAATAATTCTAATGTAAAAAAAGAGCTAATGTCCTAATTTGGAACCTTCTATAGAAGAAATTATTACAGACATTGTGTTGAAGCTGATCTTAAGATGATTGTCGCCCAGATTTTCAGGAGGTTAATACAGCAGTACTTGTTGAGGTTAGGAGAGCGCTTCCTAGCCATTGCTAACTCTAAAAATAGTCTTGCTGTAATAACTTCTATATAGCAAACTAGTTTGCTTCCATCTAATCCTATATAAAGGATTATGATACAAAGAAGCATTGAAAATCCACTCTCACAGAGATATGTAGAGGCAAATGGAAGTAAAACTTCCATCGCAGACATTATTGAATTACATCATTGCAAGCATGGCAGCATCAGCAAACCATACTGGGTGATCTTCAACTGCATTAAGAGAGCAACTCACCTTTATTCAACGGTTCATATTGAACAGTCTGTTATTCAAACATCAAGACACCGATTAAAAAAATAATTTTACATCATAGTGAACGTATTTTTCAGTTTACTATTTGTAACATAGAATTTTATTCTAATGATAACACTGTATTTGTATATTTTATTTTTAAGAAGTGAATCAAAGTCCACCATGGCAGAAATTTGAAAAAATATTTAATGGACAGTAGCAAATAATTAAAATAATATAAAATGTTTACTATGTATGAACACGGCGGTCCTTTGATTTTTTTTTAAGTATCTGCCGCTATAGACCTTAAGTCACTTCCCTTTGTTTATCAAAAACCAGTGTTACAACCACTAGTAGAATATTGCAGTGTAGCCATATTGAAATAAATTATTGTTGAAAACCTTCGTGGTGAGAAATTTCCTACAAAATTAATTGCAGCGACTTGCCCAGAAAGCACTTTGCAAGCCCCTTGACCAATAGGTTGGGAATCCGGGTACTAGAGAATGGAGTTGTCTTTAGGAGAGCAGATCAGAGTTGTTAATTTGATATATGGTTTGAATGTAGTGTGAGGGTTATATTTTATTACTGATTTAGCTGTCTTTTCAGATATACCCCAGATATTATGAATAGGAATAGTGGTGATTTGTTCTTTTCTGTTTTGGGAAAGGAGGTGGATAGGGCATGTAGTATTTTTTCTGTTTTATAGCTGTAACCATTGGCCAAAAAAGGTGTGAAAAGATAGTTGGGTTTTGTGGTAAAGACTGCATCACTAGAACAAATACCCCTCTGGCTCTCTGAGTTAGTGTTTTGAGATTCCATACTGTTGAGGTGGATGTGATTGTTTATGTAGATATCCTGTGTAGGGCCTGGTTGGCTGAGTGGTTAGCGTATACGCTTTCCAGTCAAAAGGCTGTGAGTTAGTACTAGTGATGGTGGTGAGCAGCAAATGGCATTGGTGTAGATATTGTCGCATGATAGCAGTGTTTCAATTTAGTTAAAATTGTGTATTAATTAAAGTCTTTGTTTCTTATGTGTGGTTTTGAGAGCGATCAATGTGATTCACTGTAGTTGAAGTTGTAGAATAGGTGCTCTCCCTTGATGAGTCTTTGGACTCCTTGAAGGTGTCGTGTAATAATAACAAATAATAATGAATAATATCACCTAGTGGTATTGCCCACTAGGTGGTGAAGATAAGTCGTTCATCAAAAGAGCTGCAAAAAGATGTTTAAATTTTATGTTTGTGTGTGGTGATATCAGTGTTCAGTTTAGTTAAAATTGTGTTAATTAAAGTCTTTGTTTCTTATGAGTGTCTTTGAGAGCGATCAAAATGGCACTGAGACGAAGATTGGTAAAGAAGATGAATGCGGGTGGCATATATCATTCAAAAATGGTGTGAGGTGCTGTGAATATGTGTGCTTCAATATCTATCCTATCCATATAGATATTGAAAATATTTATGTGGAGAGGATTAATAGGAGAGATGAGAGAGTTTAGGTATGCCAGAAATGCAACATGTTTATGGATCATGAGCCATCTTTCAATATGAGCAGTAGAGGGTAAATGATCATGAATGTAACTACAGAAGTAAGCAGCACTGATGATATGGTTGAGTGCATAAAAGACAATGCAGTTGACGATAATGGTAAGATAGCAGATGTAACCAGCAGTGAGTTATCTACTGTGAGCAGCTAACTTACACTAAGAGAGCAGGTACACAAGGTAGCAAGAATGCAATTAGCATAAAAAGCAGTGAGAAATTAAGTGAAGAGATGAAAGTGTAGTTGGTAAAGTTAGGCAAGAGATTAAGCATATGAGTAATGAACTAAGAAGAATTACAGATTTGCATGGAAATGTGAGGAAGAATGGGACGAAAGATGCCCTTTCAAAAGAGATATCAATGATTTTAGAGTAGTCCTGTTTGGAGATTAGAGGTGCAATGAGTGAAAAGATGCATAAGATTTGTTCTTCCGGGAGGTAGAATGAGCAGGTGATTGAAGCATTTGATAAGAGGAGTAAGCAAGCAAAATAGTTTGCAGTGGTAGTTGGCAAAAATTATTTTGTTGGTTAAGGAGAGAGTGAAAGATAACAGTGTGGTAGGTAAGGTATCAGCATGTTGCTCAGATATGATAATGTTGAACTGAGAAAGTGAGTGAAGAGTAGTATGCTAGCAGAGTTGTGTGAAGAGAAAGGTGTTCATTTTGTGAATGTGTGGGATGAACGGATTGGAGCCGAAAAGAGATAGGCTACATTTAAATGGATTTGGTGTGATTCAGCTAGAGAAACTGTTGCTGCAAGAGAATTTAATGAATAATTGAAGTGAATGGAAGAGGAAGCAAGAGGTGTTTTGGAAGAGCAGGAAAGTAGTGTATGAGAGTTTGTGAATGGAGAGGTGGGTGGCATGAGTAAAGAAGATGAGAGAGAGAGAATGACATATAGGGAAACCGGGAAGGGGATCAGACACTGCTGGCAGGTTGTATGAAGATGACAGTAGATGGTGGTTTCAGGAATGGATGTGTGAGCATGCAAGAAAAGATTATGATAGTCAAGGATGTGGGGATAACACCTCTCCCCAGAACATTTAGGTCTGAGGAGAGGTGTAATATCAGTGATGATCGAGGGGAATGGTCAGGAAGTGAGTATAGAGGAGTCATATCCAAGAAGGGTGGGTGTAGACTTGTTATAGACCAGAAATGAGCTAGTATGTATGTTTATGAATGCCAAAAATATTTGAAATAAGGGGAATGAAATTGTAGCATTGATAGAGTTAATTTTCCCAAAAATTAGCTGAATAAATGAGATGTTTGGATGAAGATGACATTTTGACAAAAATAGAGATGGAGGGATATGTAGTTTTTCATTAAACAGACAGGGCAGAAAAGGAGGAGGAGTGCTGTTGGTGATAACAGAGGAGTTGTGCCCATCTAAGGTGGAGATGCAAGGAGCAAATATTGACAGTAGTTTTAAAGCAACATGTGTGAAGTAGAGGCAGATAGAATGAAATGTTTAGTAGGGTGTTGCTATATATACCTAGTAATGTGGAGGGTGGTGAGAAGGAAATGTACACACATATTGGTCTGGCTAATAAGAAAAGGGTGATCATTATGGGCAATTTCAATTATGGTAATATAGACTGGAATGAAGAGACAGTTTTTGAGGGACAACTATTATAGGCAGTACATAACAATGTACACAAGGATTGAGGGTCTAGTCTTGAATTTGATTATCTTATCAGAGGATGTTATTGTAAATGAAGTGTCAAGTCTTCCACCAGTTGGTGACCATGAAACAGGACTTCTATGAGAAAGCTGTCGTATGAGCATCATTTACATATGGAACTATAAGGTGGGTAATTATGACAAACTCAGGAGGTGGCTTGCAGTTATATCATGGAATGAGGAATTGAATAGGAAGTACATCAATGCTGAATCCCCACTCAGGAGCTATCTGGTAGAGGAAATATCTGAATGTATTCCAAAGTTGTCAGGTGATTAAATAAGGTAAGTGTAAAATGGATGAGTGAAGAGGTGGTGAAGCATGCAATATGGAAGAAAAAAGATTATTGTGGAGTAAGCACAAGATGAGTGGCAATAATCAGTTACATGAGGAGTACAAGAGCAAGAAAGGAAGGTGACTCACTTATTAAGGGTAGCAAAAGTGTGGTATAAGCATCAGTTTGCAAATGAGATTAAAAAAAAAAAAAATCCTAGGGAGTTTTTTTGTTATGTGGCCAGTTTGAAGGAATTACAATTATGGAAGGATGATGTTGGTCACTGATAATGGTAGAATGATAACCACTAAGGTGGATATAGTAGAAATTATAAATAAGCAATTCATTAAGGTTAATTCATCCTTGTGAATGTAACATAATGCAGAACTTGAGAGCAGTAAGGGGGGGGGATGATGAGTGAGAAAGGAGCTATATGAGAAATTAAGTAAACTTAATTTCTCATATACCTGGAAGGTATCATTAACACCTTCCATGGAGTTAATGACAGCATTAATGTTACTCTTTAACATTAGTCTTAGATTGACCCAAGTTTTCCCATTCTGGAACGAAGTCTATTCAATGTCTTCCATCTTTGCCAGTCTAGATGTAAGCTGAAAGGAAGAGATTTGTTTAAGTTCAGAGCCTCTGGAGAATGGTCTTGCCACATTATTGACCTTGTAGCTTTTATGGAATCAACCAGCAGTTCCACTGAGTGAATAAAACTTTTCCTTGATAATAGCCTCTTATGTACTGCAACATGTCTATACATAGGTTGCTGTTCATCATTTAGTTGTTGTTTCCACTCATATCTACTCTATGTAGTCCTTCTGATGTGAGGAGGTGCAATACCAGACAGTGAGTATACATGGTCAATTTTTGTAGGCTTAAGGCATCCAGTAATGTGCCAACATGTTTCATTAAGAACCTTGTCAATAATTTTGACATGTGATGATTTTTTCAAAACAGGGCTAGCATACTTGGCTGTTGAAAAGCAACGTGTCAGTGCAGAGATGTGCAGTACTTGTGGACTTGCACCCCACCGAGATGATGTTAATCGGTGCAGAATATTATTACATGTTTGAGTTTTTAGCTACTGTCTTCTCTATGTGTCGCTTATAATTTAAGGTCCTATATAGTGTAACACCTAGGTAAGTTGGATTTGGATAATTGACCAATTTCACACCATTCCATTCTATATTCAACTCTCTCCTCGCCTCCCTATTATTGGGATGGAAAAGACACATTTGGGTTTTACTGGGATTTGGTTTCAATTGGTTTTCCTTATAGTAAACTGTAAGGGTTTCTAGTTCTTGTGTGAGCTGCTTCTTAATGTCAACAAAGGATTTTGCTTGATAATCTATTGCCCAGTCATCTGCATATAAGAAGGTTCTTGACCGACTTTATAGGTTGGTCATTAGTATATATACATTGAAGAGGAGGGGAGATAGCACACTTCCCTGAGGTAGACCATTTTTCTGGATATATCATCGACTCTTTTTTCCTTGAAAATCAACAATAAATCTCCTGTTGAACAATAGCGACCTAAATATCTCCACTAACCGATAGCTGTTTGTCATGCTGTAAATTTTGACTATAAGCTTTCTAAGATTTAGTGTGTCATATGCTGTTCTCAAATCTATAAATACAGCTCCTATTGCTAACGCCCTTTCAAAACCGTCTTTGATATATAATGACACTATCATTATATATCAAGTGTCGGGGGGGGGGGGGGTCATTCACAACTCATCATCAAATTCCTGACATGTTGTATCCTCAAGGGATGTACAGGAGATTATGATAGTACTACATGAAGAACTTACATGATTACTAACTTCTTATCAACAGTTTTCCTCCAAATCAATCTGTTATCTGTCAAGACTCCAACATTATCATATCTTATATTTCTGTCTTCTAAGGCACTTTTTATTGTATCAATCCACCTATATTTTGGTCTTCATATGGGTC
The DNA here is from genome assembly GCF_054136105.1 of Typopeltis vanoorti. Classification (NCBI taxonomy): domain Eukaryota; kingdom Metazoa; phylum Arthropoda; class Arachnida; order Uropygi; family Thelyphonidae; genus Typopeltis; species Typopeltis vanoorti. The sequence continues at coordinate 17,237,400 of NC_143574.1, read as the reverse complement.
TTTTTCCAGTCAACCTGACAGAGAACATTTGTTTTTCTAATCTTTCCTCTCCCATTCACAACTCTCAGGTTTATATTAAAATAATTTAAATGAAGAAAAAAGAAATAAATTATTTCTTTTTCTTCAGCTTGGACATTATTAAGACCTAGAATAACATATTAGAGTCAACTCTCACTATCACAAACTCACAAGGAGGGGTGTAGGAATGTTTTTTTTTTTTAGTGGTTAGTTTATTATGATTAGTTATCTTTAGAACAGCATTGTGCCAATGGAGCTTTGGTCAGGAATTTTTGGTTGATTATTACAGTGAGTAAATTTGTTATAATGGATATCAATTTGTTATAGTGAATATCAAATGTATGACAAAAATAACACTAAAATATTTGTAATTTTCCTAAACTAAGTTTAACATAAAAAGAGCATTTGCTTAAAGAAAAACTTTTATGGCTTTTAGTATTCAAAAAAATTCTTAATTCATTTCCTTAATTTATTTTTATTAAGATTCATCATCTGAAAGTTATTCAATGGACGTTTTATCTGATGATGAAAAACAGAGATGGCAGATGCTGAGAACATGTGGTTCATGTAATATTTGTTGTTTCTCATGATAAAGTATAAAGATTTTATGGATTTGTACGTATATAATAATATTTTCACATATCAGACTGCTCTATATATGCACATTTTTAGTTGTAAATAAAATTTTCATAAGTTTTTTTCCCCTTCTTATATGAATTGATAATACTTTATATCTATAAGAATTTTTTAATATTATCCAACTGTCAGCCAGACTTATTACTTGAATAATGTGGCACTGAATTAACTGAATGTTATGAAATAAATCGAAGTAATAAAAATGTTCCTTTTTCTTATTCATATACTTCACAATACTATATAAGCATTTATTAAATATACTGTTAGATATCTTAGATATGTTCAACATTAATTCCGACATTAACATTTTCCATTCTACCAGGCAGAGAGAGGATCCAGAGGCAAGTGACTGAAATGGTGACAGGTCTGTGCAATGTACCTTATGAGGATAGGTTTATGGCTTCCAGAAATTGGTTCACAGGCAGAAAAGAAGTGATATGATTGAAGCATATAAATTGCCAAAAGATTTTTAATAAGATTAATACAGAGGAAATTTTTCCAAACAGGTTTGGTGATGGAAGAACTAATGGTCATCCTTGGAAATTGAGCAATAGTATGATGACTAGATTTTTTAGCTTGGAGATTGGTGAATGAGTGGCATAGGTTGACAGAGTCTGTTGTGGGTACCTTAGCTATGAGTGAATTCAAAGCAGAATATAATAGATACTGTGCAAATGTTGGATGATGCTTGGCATCTTTCTTTCTTTCCTGTTCATGTTTAGGGCCTCCCTCAGTGAGCCTGATGACTCCATGGAATTGCTCATATAATAATAATAATAGTTCATGTGTTTCTGTGGCCATAGAGAGAATATGCAGTGAAATGCTCTTGGTAGAGTAGATGTGATATATCAGGTTCATCCATGCGGAAGAAGAATAATTGCAGAAGGTTGGTTTTGTTTGGTAATGGTTTGAGCAAGAGCTTATTTGTTTACATTGGTCCTTTGAAAGTCAAATTTAAATTGACTGTTTTTTTTTTTTTTGTTTTGTTTTTTGTGGAGATGTTGACTGTTGATACCCCCCCCTTTTTTTTTTATGGAATAGACTGAATATGTACTTGCCAGCTAACTATAGAAGATTGAAGAGATAATACATGACAATTGGAGAGATGGCATCAGGACAAGAAGACTGATTAGTATTCTCCTGATGTCTTTTTGCCCAAAAAAAAAAAAAAAGCATATACAGTGCTCAGATTCTGATGGTAAGAGGAAATTTAAGAGTTGGAGGAAAAGAGTGATGCCAAAGTCAACCTTTTCTTTAGGTGCAGTAACAGTGGAGTCATATGGATGTACAAGAGAGGTGAAAGTGCAAGTAAACAGCAGTTACATTTAATAGCCTTAGCAAGAGACAATTAACATCAAGATTTAGAAGAAAACTCCCTTTACAGGCATTTCTCTATTAGACCATTTCATCAGTTGCAATAGATATGGTGGGATACTATGCTTGTCATCAACAAGAAAAGGTAATAAATATATCCTAGTTGTGATTGATGTGCTATCAAGGTTTACAGAAGCTTGTCCAATAAAAAATCAGACTTCTGAAACTGTAACTAGATAGTTTTTAAATGATCGTTTGCAAGTACAGAACACCTCAAGTGTTTCTCTCTGATCGGGGGTACAAACTTTATTTCTGAATTATTTGTACAGTTATATAAACTACTGAATAACGTGGAGATTTTTATCAAGCCTTGCTATCCGCAATGTAATGAGATATGCGAAATACTGAATAAAAGTATTTATAAAATTTGATCAAACTTAGCTAATACAAAAAATGAATGACCAAGATAATCACTTTCCATGTGCTCTCTTTTCATGTCGAACTAGAACTGTGTTCCAGGCAATTGGGGTGGGGAACTAAAGAAAGGACTACTCCTTTATTGAATTATATTCAATAGAGAATACATAAACAAATTTAGGAGAAAAAAAATTAATTGTTGGAGACTTAGTTCCACTAGATAATAAGTCCAAATGGAATAAAGTAAGCAAATTGCACCCTATAGAATTACAAAAAAAGTTTCCTCTGATAAACTTGACAATGCATGACATGCCACATCCAAATAATCCACATTAAGGTACATTTTGGTAGGATTAAAAAGTACTATATCTGGGTGAAAGAGGATTTATTGATACAAGGAGATCTACATACAGAATAAGCCTTTTATGTAGATTCTCAATCCTCTGCACTGCTTGAATCTCAGAACCAATTTTAGGGATCCTAAATATATATATATATATATTTACACCTAGTGCCTTCTTTCTTTCTTCCCTGTCAATAAACTTTTATCTCAGACCTTTATGTTTATGAAAATATCAGAAAATGAAAATATTCAAAGTACTGTTTTTTTGCTTATCAAACAAACGTGCAAATAAATGTAGAAAGTTTTTTAACTTGGGTATATTTTGTATTCAAGATACCAAGTAATTTTATATCAACTTGGTTTTTTTAATTCTCTTTCTCAAGTGAGCAAACAGACAAGTAAGTCAAGTTTGCGTCTGCACATAGTGCAAGTCTGAGGGAACTTATTGTAGTGCAACTTGTGGTAAAGGTGTATTAAGCTCTGATCACTTTCCTTAGTATTTTTCCCTTAATGTAAAGCACATCCCCTTGCAGAGATGTATGATGCTATGCATTAAAGGCAATGGTCACTACCCATACCGGTTTCGACCTTTATTGAGGTCTCGTCAGTGGGAGCCAGACCTGACAATGCTAAGGTTGAAGTAATGCAGAGCTTATATGAATTTTACCTAAACAAGTTGCCACAACTTCAATCTTAGCATTGTCAGGTCTGGCTCCCACTGACGAGACCTCAATAAAGGTCGAAACCGGTATGGGTAGTGACCATTGCCTTTAATGCATAGTATCATACATCTCTGCAAGGGGATGTGCTTTACATTAAGGGAAAAATACTAAGGAAAGTGATCAGAACTTAATCCACCTTTACCACGAGTTGCCTAGAGTGGCACTACAATGAGTTGCCTCAGACTTGCACTACATGCAGGCACAAACTTGACTTACTTGTCTGTTTGCTCACTTGGGAAATAGGATTAAAAAAACCAAGTTTATATAAAATTACTTGGTATCTTGAATACAAACTTGCAAATAAAAATTCACTCAAGGATCATTAAGGTCAAGGAGTTAGCCTTGAAAAGATAAAAATCTTTCAAGTGAAAATGAAAAAGTATTTCTGACCTCTGGAATGTCGAGTATGAGGAAAGATTGAAAAGATGTAATTTGCAGAGTCTAGTGGAGAGAAGGAAGAGGGGAGATATGATAGAGACCTACAAGTTGGTGAGGGGTTGTTATAGGATCAATGGTGGAGAAGTTCTACATAGAATAGTGGGAGATCAGGGGAGAACCAGAGGTCATACCTGGAAACTGTATAAAGAGGGTGTGAGTAGGGGAGTGAGAGGCAGGTTTTTTTCGTGCAGAGTTGTGAATGATTGGAATGCCTTGCCTGAGAGTGTGGTGTCTGCAAGGAGTTTGAATGTGTTTAAGACCCGGTATGATGAGATGTGTGTGAGATAAAAGGACCTCCTAGATGAGTCTTTGACTCCATGAGGTCTTGTTTTAATAATAATAATAATAATAATGCTTATCAATCACAAGTTGATAACAATCAACCTAATACTTCTTCAAAGAGTTATGAAACAAAAGATCCAAAAATAAGAGAGCTTATAATAAGAATTCGGATATTTATTATAAAAAAAAAAAATACAGGACTCCGAATCTAAAAACAAATGGAAGAAATCCTTGTCAAGAACATTCGTATTTTGAAAAGGAACAGTAATCAGATATTTACAGTCATCAATGTTAGAATATCAAAGATTGAGGAAATTATCAACATATGTTAGTCTCTACTAAGATAAGTACCATGGCATAAAACCCTGCTAGGGAAAGAAGAATGTTACTAGTGCATGAGAGATAGTTAAACAGCATGTAGAGGAATCTATATTAAATTGTATACTTAAGGAAGGTTAATTAGGTAGGAGTTAGATGAGTAATATCATTAAGCATGAGCTTCAGAAAAAGAAAAAGCTATGGAGGATATATATAAGGAGAAAAGTGACCAGCAAACTCATAAATAGTACAAGGATCAGGCAAGAAAGGTGACCAGTATGGTAAGCAAGGCAGAATCAGATTACCAGAAGAAACTAACCAAGCTAGCTAAAGGAAATTCCAAAATGTTATTTTGCTATGTGGCAAGTAAAAGTAAGAATGATTATGGAAGAATAACCTTAATGAGTGCTGGTGGTCACGAGGTGACAGAAGTAGATAAAACAGTTGAGTTGATGAGTGACCACTTTGCAAGGATATATCATTTCTTATAATCAATTTATGATGAATGTTCTGCAAGTCTCTTCCCAGCAGAATATCCTATGTATCCAAACTGTCAAAGAAAGCAAACACAAGGTACCCAGTAAATACTAGAAAGGGAAAGAGGAGGCTGTTTGCCTTGGTGGAAGGTAATGGGGGAGATCTACATACAGAGCAAGCATTTTATGTAGATTCTCAATCCTCTGCACTGCTTGAATTTCAGAACCAATTTTAGGGATCCTAAATATATATATATATATATATATATATATATATAACCTAGTGCCTTCTTTCTTTCTTTCCTGTCAGTAAACTTTCATCTCAGACCTTTATGTTTGGTATATATTATGTATGGAAATGGTTGACAAATTACTTTTGAGTTTAAACCTCTACTAGTTTCATATACATTATAAAAATAAAATCTCCTTCAACCTCTGGAACCTCTCCATTCCCATTCAAAAAAACAAGGAGTATACAAAATCACTTGTTAATTTTTTAATTTACTATATGAGATAGATCAGTCCAGTCAGCAGAAAAACACATATCCAGGCACATCAAAGATATGGATAAAAAAAAAAAAAAGAAAGAAAACACAAATCAGGACTGGTAGAAGGTATAAATGTCCTGGATTGACTGTGCTTTCTTTGCTAGAGCATTCAAAGAATCATTGGAAATGTTGAAAAAACTCACATCACTACATCAAGAAACAGGCTATGATTCTATATCAGGTTCAGTCATCCTTCACAAAAACCTGATTCATGCAGATCTCGAGCATTCTTCCCTTCATGTACCTAGCTATCATAATATAATGTGAATCACATGCACTCACTATGTTTTAGACACTTTTTCTTTTCATCTTTTGGACAAACAGGACTTTCCATTAAGAAGAGATTTAGGAAGGTTAAGGGAAGATCCACTACCCAGACCAGTTTCGACCTTTATTGAGGTCTCATCAGTGGGAGCCAGACCCAGAGGTGGTGATACAGGCAGAAGCAATGGAGGAGTCATATTTACCTATATGAGTTGCCAAAAGGTGTCTCATCTTATTATTAAATTACTCTGGATTTAGAGAAAGATGTTGGAAGTTTTTTCCCACTTGGTTAGACTATAATAAATTTAGTTTAATCCTTTATCCAAGTGTAAGCAAACAAAGTTTGCACCTGAAGTATCTTCAGGACTGAGGCAATTTGTGGTAAAGGTGGACCAAGCTCTCATCCCTCCTTGTCTTAGTATCTCCCATAATGCAAAGCACATCTCCTTGCAGACATGTATAATGCCATGCATTAAGGGAAGGGCCACTACCCATACTGCGACCTTTATTGAGGTCTCATCAGTGGGAAGCAGACCCAGAGGTGGTGATACTAAGGCAGAAGCAATCAAGTGGAAAAAAACTTTCAACATCTTTCTATAAATCCAGAGTAATTTAATAATAAGGTGAGACACTTGGCAACTCGTATAGGTAAATGTGACCTCTCCATTGCTTCTGCCTTAGTATCACCACCTCTGGATCTGGCTCCCACTGACGAAACCTCAATAAAGGTCAAAACCGGTCTGGGTAGTGGCCCTTCCCTTAATGCATAGCATTATACATGTCCGCAAGGAGATGTGCTTTGTATTATGGGAGATACTAAGACAAGGAGTGATGAGAACTTGGTCCACCTTTACCACGAGTTGCCTCAGTCCTGAAGATACTTCAGGTGCGAACTTTGTTTGCTTACACTTGGGTAAAGGATTAAACTAAATTTATTATAGTCTAACCAAGTGGGAAAAAACTTCCAACATCTTTCTCTAAATCCAGAGTAATTTAATAATAAGGTGAGACACCTTTTGGCAACTTGTATAGGTAAATATGACTTCTTCATTGCTTCTGCCTTAGCATCACCACCTCTGGGTCTGGCTCCCACTGATGAGACCTCAGTAAAGGTCAAAACCGGTCTGGGTAGTGGCCCTTAACCCTCCTGAGGTGGATGAAATAGCCAGACCCCCCCCCCCCAGCATTTTTCATGGATCAAAACTTCATCGTCGTTCTACCTTTTATCAAGTATTTATCCTCCACGCCATTAATCCCTTAATGGCAATTTTAGAGCCATCAGCAGATTAACTGTGGTGAAGCGACTTTTGTGTCACTTCACTTTGTATGTACTGTGTTACTTGGAATTTCCTTTACTGTATTAGGATATTGATAGTTTTTTTTTTTTTTTGCTTCACAATTTATTTATTGTGTCTCTTTCCAACAATAAAAACGAATTTCACATCTGCCAAAATAAATAATCAATCCTGAAATGACCACAGATCAACCTTTGCAATGAATATATTTTAGTAATAGTAAATTTTTTTCACTTTACTGAAAATATAAATTTTTTTCATGAATTTTCAAATGTTTGTTTGCATTTAACATATTTTGTCAAATATTTATATTTTCAAATAACATTTAGTGAAATAAATATAACATTTTGCTTTCTTTCTTTGCAAAGTACCTTTATATGGATCATCACATTTCAATTTTAGGAACGATTTTTTTTTATATATATATATTTTTTTTATGAACAACAAATGATTATAAAGTGCATTACTCGGTTTCCGATTGTGTCTTTTTTAGTATCAAAAATTTATATCCAATGGTATTTTATCAGAGACTCTTTGCCTTCTTTTTTTGCTTAAAATTGCAACAGATTTTTTTTTTTTTTTGTACGATGCACATTACAATAATATCAAGTGTTTAACCACTGTAGATATGTGGAAAATATAACAGGAAGGATATCCTGTATGGAATGATTCAAAATTTATGCTCATTTTTAAGATTTTTTACTGCAACTCCACCCACCCTCTCCTCTCCTGGAACTCAGTTACATAACTACTTTACATTTCTACTGGTTTGAAAGCTTTCAGACAGTATTCAAACTTCTTATTTCAGTTTACCGTTTTGACAAAAGAAATAAAGCAATAATGTTGTATATTCTAAGCTTCTAATTCTGTACTCTTTCTTTGTATCTGAAATCAGCTGTTCAGCGGTCTGCTGAGATTTAGAAATACTATGCTATATTTTCAATATGTAAAACTGTTTATGCATACCACACAAAAGAAAATTCAGTTGTTATTTTTGTTTCTTTCTTTTAAAAAAAAAAAAAAAAATTCTAAATATTACTACTTCTACTGCTACTGGTTGCTATTTCTGAAATACTCAATTTTTCGAAAAACCACCCACACTGATAGATGTTTGCATAACTCTTCTCATCACTTCCCACCTCAGAAACTGGGCATCATCTCCACCCCTTGCCCATTGAGCAAGATGTCTCACTTCCACAGAAGAAGACCTTCAAACAGAGCTTAACTTCCTGAAAAACACCTAATTAAATAATGGATATTCATCTCGTAACATCACTAAACGTTTGAAACCACGCCAACATCCTCGACAAGAAGATGAATCCAACCCTATGACTCATATATAGTTGCCATTTATCAGCTCTCTTACCCCAAAACTATCTAGGATTATGAAGAAATTCAACATAAAGACCAACTATACTACTCTGCCAAAACTTCGTTCTTTTCTGAGTCGACCAAAACACAACCAACTGCATTTTCCTGGTTTTATAAAGTTATGTGCGACTGTGGTCGACCTTATTTTGGCCAGACAGATAAATCTGTTTCACTTTGTCTTGAGGAACATAGACGTGACATCTCCTACAGTAGAACACGAGCGAGCGCTCTTTCCAGTCATGTTCTCTTCTCCGCAAACTCTAACCTCGAAGAACAGCCACACCAAGTTGATTGGGACCGCACAACCAATTTATATATCTGCAAGGATGAATTTGAAAGACGAATTATAGAATCAAAAGAAATAGTTCTGGACCCTTCACACTTGAACAACAATCTAAGCTATAATATGCCTGATTCTCATAGCGCAGTAATCCAATACTGGCACTCTAAAATTAGCCGTCACACACATTCAACTCGTGCCAACAGTAGCACGTGGTCACCTATTCAAATATGACTGTTCTGCTTTTTATTAAGCTGGAAAGTCCATGTTTTTTACCTTGTTATTTTTATAAGTCTTATGTTATTTCTTACTCACCTGAAGAAGTTGAAACACCGATGAAACTAGTCGTGATTTATTAAAGGTTTTGTTATACTTTCTCGGGTTAAAAGTCAGTTAAATTTTAATTTTATAAATGTATACACCCTGAGTCAATCCTAATTACAACAATATATATATAATGTGATTTTTGTCTGTTTTTATTGTGTTTTCCTTTAGAATATTAGTGTTTTGTAGTATACTAGTGTAGATTTTAGTGTTTTATAGTGTACTAGGGGGGGCTTCTCCCCCTTGACGCCTACAGCGCCCAATCCCCCGAGTTCGGGTCTGGTAGGCCGGTTCTCCTTGAATTCTGATGACTCAAAAGGGGTTCCTCCCCCTGGCTCCCCCCCCCCCGAGTTCTGGACAGGTAGGCCGGTTCTCCTTGAATTCTGGTGACTCGAATCTTGAAAACTCGAAAGGGGGGGTTTCCACACCTCTGGCACCTGCACCCCCTCCCCCGAGTTGCGAACTGGTAGGCCAATTCTCCTGGAATTCAAATGATGCGAAAGGGGGTCCGCCTCACCCCCGGCGCCTACATCGTTTAATCCCCCGAGTTCCTGGTAGGCCGGTTCTCCTTGAATTCTGATGACTCGAATTTTGAAGACTTGACACTCTGAGTTTCAAAAAACTTGACACAAAAGCGTTACAAAAAAAGGCTTATCATTTTATATTATAGAGTAGATTTAGTATTTTATCATATATTTTTATTAAGATATTTTAATATTGGTCTTTGGTTCGAGGATACATAGTAGTTGGTTGGCGAATTTAGTGCTCCGATAATGTCGGTGATTTTTGTCTGTTTTTATTGTGTTTTCCCTTAGAAAATTAGTGTTTTGTAGTATACTAGTGTACGTTTTAGTGTTTTATAGTGTATTTAGTATTTTATCATATATTTTTATTAAGATATTTTAATATTTAATATACGTTTAAAATGGCGCCAAAATTGTGCTTCAATCGGGCAGGGTAATACTAAAAAAAGCACCACAGGAAGAACAAGAAGTTTAGCCCTGCCAGCGAGGTTATTGTGCACATGGAGGAGGTTAACGAAAATGAATTAACCGTCAAAATAGCGAATTTGAAGCAGCTCATCATAGAGGCAACGTGGGAATTGCAAAAAGTTGAGAGTAAGGCTCTAAACGTCTCTCAACTAAGGCTCTAAATAGAGCCTTAGTTGAGGCAAAATTAACGAAAATCAGGTAAGTGACGTTGTTAGTAAAAAGAAAAGTTATTTGGTATGGTGACTATAATAAAACATACTATAGATGAGAGAGTAATAACATCGAGTTTTCCTGGAGCGAAAATTAAAAATATAACTCAAGTAATTCAAAAACAGAATAGAAAACTAAACGAGATCATAGTTGTAGTTGGTACGAACGATTTAACTGGCGATAAGTTCAGTATGAGAGAGGACATGAAAGGGTTGCTGGAAGAGGCAAGAGTGAGAAATTGAAAATTTAGTATTTTACCTCGCTATGATAAAAATGAATTAAGAAGGACTATGATGGCAAACGATTCGATGTGCAGGCTAAGTAGAAGGAATGGATATGTTAGTGAGTTTGAGGGAAGATTGGATTTATATAAAATGGATGGCCACCTGAATGTGTTTGGTATTAGAAGTCTGGAAAAACTACTAACTGGTGTGAGACCTAACACAAAGTCAGGGAAACTAAATTCTAAAGGGAGGAATGGTGTGAATGTGAGTGCAAGCGCGACAAGGGTATATCGTGTTAATGACGGGAATGGGCTTTCTCATGGAAATGTTTACGAGGCGAGAATGATTGTGTGTTTGCGTTCGTCGGGTTTGGACCCATCATGTATGTGCAAAGATGCCTACACGTGTAAGGCATTAGAAAAGAATAGATATCTGCAAGTTGTCCAACTGTGTCAGGCAGATTGCAAACAAGAATATACAAAAGAACATGCAGGTAGATTATTATGTCTACAGGAGTATCAGAAACAAAGAGGTAGAATTTGTTGCCTTTGTCAATATGTTGCGACCTCAGATTGTAGGGATTAGTGAGACCTGGCTATCAGAATCAGACCTACAAATGTATCGAGTGTCATGGGTACTATGGTATTTTTAGGAAGGATAGAGTGGATAGGAGGGGGGGGGGGTGCTGCTAATGATATTGGATCACTTAAATCCAGTTAGAGTTGAGACCTATGAATGTAGTAATATTACTAACAATATTTCATGTGGCAGTGAGGGTGAAGCCATCTGGTGTGAGGTGGAATCTAACAAGACAAATTACATAGTTGGGTGTTGTTGCAGACCTGGTGGATCGGTTGCTGGTGATAAAGAAATGCATCATCAAATAGAAAAGATGTGCGCAAAAAGAGTGCGGTAGAATCTAATGAGAAGAATGTAAATATATTTATTGAGCTGTTGCGGGACAACTTCCTCAAGTAGCATGTGACAAAAGGAACTCGAGGTCAAAGCGTGTTAGATTTGATTATAGTGTCAGAGGGCGTTTCAGTTAAAGACGTAACTATTCTGCTTCCAGTTGGTAACAGTGATCATGCGGTACTCACTTGGGAAGTAACTAAATTTATGAATGTTCCATTCAGAAAAGGTTACATGCTGAAATACAAAGCAGGAAATCCTGCCCAACTGAGAAATATACTGAATTCAGTGGAAGGGGATAGGTTGCTGGGTGGGAAGTATGTAAACAATACGTAAATGATACGATATCAGAATGTGTCCCGAGAGTTCGAAGAATAAATAAAGTAGGAGTCAAATGGATGTGTAATCTTATTAAGCAAGACATTCGTAAGAAGGACGACGTGGAAGGAATGCCGTTTGCATAAGGATGACGTCCGTTATGAACGTTATAAGCAGCAGGCTAGAATAGTCGCAACTGTTGTACGGAAAGCAAGGTCTGATTATGAGAAGAAACTGGCTCTGCATGCTAAAGACAATCCACAACAATTCCATTGATATGCTGCAAGTAAAAGAAAGAATGAATGTGAAAGAATAGTTTCTAAATCCAGATGGCGTGAGGGTTACAGATGCAGAAGTGGTTGTTCAGTTAATAAGTGCCTATTTCGTTAAAAGCTATTAACCTAGTGAACGCAACATTGAGCTCACTGTTACCTCTTCACCAGATGAAGAAACGCAGGTGTGTGAGGCCGAGGTATTAGAGCTGTTGCACAAACTGAATAAGAATTCAGCAATAGGAACTGATGGAATATCAGCATATGTGTTAAAAGAGGTTCAGCTGAACTGGTCATTCCTTTGACCAGGATGTTTAATATGAGTCTCAGAACAGGGAAGATTCCGCAGGAATATATGGTAATTCCATTGCAGAAGGGTGGTGCAAAGACCGATGTATCCAACTATCGACCAATTAGTATCTCAGGAGTAGTGAAGATTTTGGAAAAATTGGTTAGGGCCTGCATTCAGAAATGGGATGGCAGTGAATCTCTACTTTGCAATGAACAACATGGATTTACTAAGGGAAGGTCATGTTTTAGCAACTTACTCACATTCTATAACAATGTTACCATTAAACTAGACAAGGAGAATGGATACACCATTATACTTTTGAATTTTGCTAAGGCTATTGACAATACAGCATGGCAGATTGTTGCATAAATTGGAGAAAATGGATTTGGGTTATAGAATATTAACATGGATAAGAGGGTAGCTGACTGAGAGATATCAAAAAGTGGTATATGGGAGATCTGAGTCTGCAAGGTTTAAGGTACCAATTGGTGTCCTACAAGGATCAATGCTTGGTCCACTGTTATTCAGTCTGTACATGAATGATTTGACAAGCGACATACAGTTATTTGCTGATGCTGCAAACATAGGTAGGGTAATCATGAATGCTGCTGATATGCAGTCTTTGCAGAATGAATAGGCTGGAATTGTGGGCATGGGAAAATGGGTGTCAGTAAATGTAAAGTCATTCACTTCGGCATGATTAGATATCCAATGTCGTATTTATTGGTGGGGTTAGGCTAGATGAAACAGCCTAGGGATCTTGGAGTATTAGTAGATAGGAAGTTGAGGTTTAGGGGCCATGTGGCAAAGATTGCAAATACAACTCAAAAGATAATTGCAATGCTTAAACGAACGTTCACATGTAAAGATAAGGATGTTATTTTGCCTTTTTACAAGGCCTTGATAAGACCTCACTTGGACTTGTGCACATGTCTGCTCTCCTGGTTTCCGTTGTGATTCTGATATATTGAAGAGAGTAGAAAGGAGTGTGTTAAAAATGATACCAGGATTGTGGAATACTGATTATGAAGACAGATTGAGAATTTGTATTCGTCACGACAAGAATCGAATCCAGGTCTTTTCCAATTGAATGGCGCAATGTTCTTCCAATTGTTCTATAGAGGCTACAAGTCACCCTCCGTACTGTCAAGAGAATTACTAATGCCACATTTTTGAATGGATTTTATAATTTCAGCTTTCACTTCATTCCATGAACTCTTTACTCATTCGCATTCGCACACCTGCAGAATTATGGCCTTTCTCCTTCCTACCTGTTCATGTTTCCTGAAAATTTTGAGATTACATCCAATTGACCCATTTTCACCTCATAAATCCTTTAAATGGTTTATTGATACATGTAAAGGTTGAGGCACAGAAGTGAGTCCCCGTGGGATTCCAGCTATTTTTGTATGTATTTTGCGAAATTCATAAAACCGAAGCTGTTAAGGCAATTAAACTGATCCCATAGTAACAAAGTAGATTTCTGATGTAAACTGCGAGGACTTCCGGACCACACCAACTTCATCCATTCATTCTTTAGGGTGAATATGAATGTAAATTCCTTTGGGAAGTTTTTCTTTAAAAAAAAAAAAAAAAAAAAAGGTGACAATTATGTTCCTTCCGCACAGCAAGACAAAACAACAGTATACTGTTTTTATTATTATTATTTCGTGACGAGAAGTTTTAATTTTTTTTATTTACTTACTTTTGGAGTCAACAGTCTTGTTTGAGGGCACGTCAAAAGTCAGAGGCATTTCATCCATATTACCTGTGAAAGTTCAAAATTGTCTTGTTTTCTAGTATTTATGAATCTGGCATTTTTTATGATATTTTCTTTTTGCACGCATGCATAAATCGTTTCTCCTCGTAAATCTAAATCACTATGATGGCGATCCTGGCGCCATCATAGTGATTTAGATTTACGAAATCTATTACATTTCTTTCTTTTGCCAATAATTTTGTTCGTTGAATTGTTGATATGTAGCAACCTGATCTTCTTTGATCCATTATCCAAGTTTTTAATTCATTTTCAATTTCTTGCCATTTTGCAGATTTTTTGCAGAGATTGCGTTTTTTTAGAATTTACTTCTGTTAATTGCTGCTCTTGTTTTCTCCAAGTTCGTATCATTTATTCTGTCGGCGGAAACTCAGAGTGGCGCTCAGCTGCCCTAATGCCATTATTTTTGACTTACTCAATCACACTACGCTTAATCGCAATCTTATAGCTATGTCTGTGTTTCGTAGAATCCATGGGTTATAAAACAAATTTAAATATAATGTATTGATTACTAGCTTAAATGCGTGATCGTTAATGTCCATGCAACTATTCAAACTGATCGCGTATTACCGACAAGCGATGACGCACTGTTCCTTCCCCCCTCTACACTTAATTTTCTATTTCAGTTAATACACTTAACCGCTACCGTATCGAGGATAAAGTGGTCAGCCCGGTGTGTCCCATGTCTGTAGATGCATGTGTTCATGGGCCAGTTTGCCTGTCTGGGGATCGGAAAACCTGGGTTTCCAAGTGGGAAAAAAACCTACCCTCGTTTGAGGCCAGCTAACTCAGCTTTAGTCGGAGACCAGATAAAGGTTCCACACGTCACTGATGGGGATTAAATAACTCAGGTCTTTTCGACCAAAGGGCTTCGTCTATACTGACTGAGCTACGGAAGGTCACATTAAATTTAAAAAAAAAATGGTGTAAAAGACGTTTCCATTTTCAAGTTTTTTTTTGGTGTATAGCTCAGTGGAAGTTGCACTTGCATCCTCTGAGCTAGTCCTCCCCAAGTTCAAGTCTAGTGGCCGAATGGGGAAACTTTTTGTAAGCTTTTCTTACCTGTTCCTGAGTTTGTCGATCTCTTGTATGAGCAAGCAGGTTTTTCGTCTAGTAAACTCAAGGAAATCGACCTTATAACCCACATTATTTGAAACAGTAGCATGTCTTGTTAGGGTTAAGTACCAAGAGATGGCAGCACTTGTTTGGTGGTCAGCTATAATTAGCGATAGACGTGGGAAGCTCTCTCTGATTGGCTACCGTTTGAGATTGAACTTCCCACTCAGTCTCCAAAAACTAGATAGGGTTTAAGGGCCTCGCCTACTTCCTATAAGGGAATAAAAGGCGTTACCTTATTATTATTATATTTTTTCCACTTCAGTATTAAATTCACTTTCATCAGTTAGCTTTTCATTGAATTTTCATAATGGAAAGTACTGGTTAATAAATCATTTCGTTTTGTCTTTTTGAGAAAACTGAAGTTTGGCCTGTACCATGCTGTGATCACTGAAGACGACTGGAGTATTTTTAATGCTTTTAACAGTTATACCTCGATAAGTTGGAATGTAGACTCTATCTATTATAGATGTATTGCCTGGCGTGGGTAAATTCCTTTCAATGGATTTAAAAAACTAAATCCATTGCTAAATCTGCAGTCTTTAAAGATGTTAGTATTCCTTCTGTAGTACTTCAGTTGTTATCTTATTTTCAATGAAATTCATGTCCCCTGCTACTATGGCAGTGTTTTTTGTGGAATAGATGATATTTTATTTGTTTCCAAAACATTATTTCCCCCCCCCCCAGGTTTTCCAAAACTATATCAACTTCTAACACTTTATGCCTTGTGGGTACCTCATGAGAAAGTAACTGAATGTTCGCGTTATATTTTATCGACCAAAGGAAAACAACGAGTAAGTTTTTGTTCTTAGAAAAGCAGATAACTACATTGACAGTTGTCACACGCAAATTCTGAACGACATTAAAAATGTCGGGAATTTGATAATTTGATAAGAGTTCTGATAAAAGACATTATCAGAACTCATATTTCTGTCTTCTAAGGTGCTCTACTGTATCCACCTACATCTTAGTGTTCCTCTGGCTCTTTTCCCTGATATCTTGGCATCAAACTCTTGCTTTGTTAGCAAAGCCCTACCAACTCATTGAGAAATTCAATCTCCACCAGTAGCCAATTAGAGATAGCTGGTCAAAGACCATCACCAATTATAAACAATCCAATGAAAAAAGACAAGTGCCTGGTACCTCGTGGTCCCTTATCCTGTGTTATTTGTGCTGAAATATGTGTGAGTTCTAAAAATGCAAGGAACTCAATTGATTTTCAGTCTACCCCACACCTTGACACCATCTCTAAAACCTTGCTTTATAAGGCAAACTAGGTTCATTTCTTCGTGGTGCTCCCACCAAACTTTCTACTTACCATCGATACAGAACAAGATGCACTGTGACTCGTCAGACCACGACTTTTTTCTAGTCCCCTGATGCTCTCTCACGGTGTTACTTACACCACCGTAGACCAGATTTCAGGTTCTTCACAGTAATCAGCGGTTTTTGTATAGGCATGCGACCGCCAATACAAATCAATTTTCTTGAATTTCTAAATGCTTCGGTCAGTTGACACATAGGAAGTTCTGTTTTAAGTAAAAGACTTCTCATACGATGGAAATGTCGTTTCTGCACTGTCATAGAGTTAATTATCATCATTAGCTATTGGCAATCACTGGTGGCTGAAGGCCTTTCCAAGATTACTCCAAAACTTTCTGTCCATGGGTCTCCTTTCCCATGTCACTCCTGCAAATATGATATCAATCCACCGTGATTTAGGTCAGCATCGTGGTCTTTTTTTCCTCTCATGGAATCCAATCCAGTACTTTTTTTGTAAATCGTTGATCTTGTCCTCAAGCAATATTCCCAGCCAATTGCCACTTCAGATGCTTCACTCTTCCTATGATGTCAGAGACTTTGGTTTGATTTCTTATTTACGTATTCCTTTCGTGATCCAGTCTTGTAATACCAAGCACACTTCTTTCCATACCAAGTTGTGTTGTTCTTAATTTTTGAATTTCCTTTGCATTTAGTGTCCATGCTTCACAGCCATATGTCAGTATAGGAAGAATACATTGGTTAAAAACTTTTCTCTTCCAGCATAATAGTAGTTGGCTTTTTAATACTGACTGTTTTCCAAATGCTTTCCATCCAATGCATGGTACATCATTTAATTTCATCCTGATGTTTTGTTCCATTGATATCTGTTGCCCCAAGTATATGTAATGATCTACTTGTTTATTTTCCTCATTATTAATTTTTATTATTTCTGGTTGGACATAGCTACTGAATACAACTTTGGGTCTTTAGGTTTATCTTTAGGCCAGCTGTTTTGCTGCCAATTTGGAGCTCATGGATACGAGTCTGTAATTCATGCGCAGTTGAAGTAAAGATAAGTATGTTATCTGAAAAGCGTAAATGACTTAAATATCTTCCATTTATCTTCAGATCTTTCTGTTCCCAATCATGAAGTTTGAATATTTCTTCTAGGCACTCTGGAAATATTGTGTCATCCTGCCTTATACCTCTCTGTATTTCCACAGTAGAGATGTTTCCATTGAAATGAATTGCTGCTGTTGTATTGGTGTATGCTGATTTGATAGGTCCTGATGTATGGTTCTTCCATTTGTTGGTTTCGTAATGCTTTAATTATTGTACAACTTTTTACTGAATCAAAGGCTTTCTCATAATCAATAAAACCAAACATAATGGTAACTGATTTTCATTGTAGTGTTCAATAATCTGTTGTACAACTTGAATATGAAACATGGTACTAAAACCATTTCGAAAGCCTGCTTGTTCTTTTGATTGCGCTAGCTTTAGAGATGCACTAAGCCTATGAGCGGAGACTTTTGTAAACCACTGATAGTAGACTGATGGGTCGGTAGTTCGTCGAGTCTTATACTTCACCTTTTTGATGTATCAGAATTATACATAAAAATTCTGAAGCCTCTTTCCATGTTCTTGGTATCTCATTTTTCTTTAGACATAAGATAAATACTTTTGCTAAGATTTTGTAGCTATATATATGTACAGAGTCCATCAAAATATGTATACACACACTAACAGATGTAATCTATGGACTTTTTTCGAAATTGGATCGAATTACAGTACCAATGTATAGTATGATGTTCTCTCAAAAGATGGCGTTACTCAAGTGACCGGTAGGACAGTCAAATAAAATGGTCGAGGCACGATTGTCGTTCGAGGAACGCAAGACCATTTTAAAGTGGTATTTCAAATTTGAGAATGTTGGTGATGTTCAATGGAGGCGTGAGTTTGCAACACAATCTCCAACATGCCTGACAAGTGCACGTATTCGTGATAAGCTTGAGACCCATGGTACCGTGTGTGATGTGCAGAAGGGAAGATCCGGGAGGCCTCACACAGCAACAAGTCCTGCTTCCTCTGCTATGGTGTTGAAACAGTTTACATGCTCGCCACAGAAGTCTACCACACAATGTGCACGTGAGAGAGGAGTCAGCAGTGCAAGCATACGGCGCATTCTTAAAGCAGCTAAATGGAAAGTTTGCATCCCAAGATTATTACACGCAATGAATGAAGACGATCATGATCGAAGAACGCAGTCAGTATTGGGAGTGGTTTAAACATATGGTACATGAGGATGAGGAGTTTGTGAGGAAGATGGTTTGGTCTGCTGAAGCACAATTTAAGCTTAATGGAACAGGGAATCGGCATAATTGTGTTTACTGGGCTCAAGTAAAATCCGGGCGTTCATGTGGACAAGGCAGTCAATTTACTGGGGGATCAATGCCTGGTATAGATTGTCATCTAGAGGTTTAATAGGACCATTCTTCTTTGAAAGTAGTTACTGGTCAAGTATAGACCTAGACATGCTATTTTACCTGCCATTCATGCACTTTATGAGAATGATCAATTTCTCTTCCAACAAAATGGCACACCACCACCGAGACGTGAGAGCTAACTTCGATGAGAGTTTGTAGGGACAATGGATAGGACAAAGAGGTGCAGTTGAGTCACCCCTCCCCTATGTTCTCCTGATTTAAGACCCTTGGACTTCTACCTATGGGGGACTATAAAGGATGAAGGGTATCGTAGAAAACCAGCTACACTGGTGGCCCTTCGGAAAGAAATTGAAATAACATGCTGTTTCAAAGTCTCCAAAAAAAGTTGGCCAAAGTGTCCAGTGGGACACTTTAGCCAACGTTTCCCAAGCAGTAGTTTGACGTAATAATAAGTGTCTGGACACTAAGAGTAACCACTTTGAGCACCTCGTGTAATTGTAGAATTCAAAGGTAACTTTTATTCATTCCTTGATGTCTGTATAAATTTAGTACTGCAATTCTTATACAGGTTTTCTTTTGCTGAAGTGTGAATGCATTTTTTTGATGAACTCTGTATATGTTTAGATATATATTATCAGTTTTATTCCTTATTCCTTTTATTCCCTTATAAGTAAGTGAGACCGTTTTAGCTATTTAACTGGAGACTGAATGAGTAGTTCAATCAGAGATAGATGGCCCTAGACTATCACTCATTTTAAGCATCATCCAGTGAAGAGATGACTAAGTGCCGCCATCTCATGCTACCTTGAATATTGTGGGTTCTACGGTCGATTTTAGTGACAAAATACTTGAGTATCCAGGAGAAAAATCCCCCTTGCCTCTGCTGTTAGAGATCGACTAACTCGGAACCAGTCGAATAAACACTTAGAAAAAGTTCCTATAGTTGTTCATTAGAATCGAACCCTAGTTCATTTTTCTAGTGGTTTAGCGCCGAGGAGTACAAACGCCGCTTACCCTGAGCTACACAGGCTATATATGTATTTGATTGTTTATTTTTCAGATCTGTTTCTTTCTCCATTTTACTGGTGCTTTATTCTATGCTGGTGTCCAAAACCCAATGAGGAACATCATTTCTAAAGATCATAACTGCAAATTCAGACGAATTAGTTTGTGGCAATTTGTATAACTGATGATTTCGAGTATATAAAGCGGATAAATATTCAACTTTTCGAGACGCGCACAAAAGGCTATGCTAAGCGAATTGTGTTCGTCAGGTATGTTGAGAACCCCCTCGCCACGTACACACCATCTCCTTGGCATTATACACAGATCAACCTAGTAGCTACATGATTAAGAGCAGTATAAAATAACGGCTTCTCTTTTGTTGAATAATGTTTTCATTTCTTCTTTCGTGCAGTATTAGAAATACAAATGTGTATTTTTGGTCTTCTGTTGTGAGACATATGTATTAAAACATAAGTAAAAAAAAAATCAGCTAACGCCTTTTTATTCTCGTATACGGGAGTAGGCGAGGCCATTTAGCCCTATCTAACTTTTGGAGACTGAGTGGGCAGTTCAATCTCCACTGGTACCCAATTAGAGATAAATGGCACAAGGCTATCACTAATTAAGCGGTACGCAGTGAAGAGAGACGGCTCAACAAGTGCCGCCATCTCGTGGTCCCTATCCCTATCAAAATAAATAATGGCTCATGCTATTATTATTATTACGGGCAACTCCAGGGAGTCATTGGACTCATCGAGGGAGGGCCCCAAATCATATTCATCACAACTATTTGACATTCATACAGTATCTATCATACCTCGCCTTAAACTCATTCACTGTCACAGCATCCACCACAGACTCATGGAGCGCATTCCACTCATTCACTACTCTAAAAGTAAAGAACCCAGCTCTAACACCTTTACTAACCACACTTTTGCCCAGTTTCCATGGATGTCCCCTAGTCCTCCCACAACCAGCCCTGTTAAAAATATCTTCTGAATTAATTTTATAGAAACCCTTCAGTAATTTGAATGTCTCAATCATATCTCCCCTCCTCCGCCTATCAACCAATTTTTGCAACCCACAAATCCTCAACCTGTTCTCATACGATTCATTCCACAGACCTGCTATCATCTAGGTCACTCGCCTTTGGATCCTCTCCACCCCCTCCCCATCAAGAAGAAACCTAGGTGACCAAATCTGAGCACAGTAGTCTAGATGGGGTCTTATCAAGGCTCGATACAGAGGAACAATAACCTGCTTGTCTCTGCTTGTCATCGTATTCTTCAGCAACCAAGTGATTTGATGAGCTGTTTTGGTCACTTTTGCAATGTGTCCCCTAAATTTCAATTCCTTATCTACCAACACTCCTAAATCTCGTGCCTCATCAATTTCCTGGAGCACGGTTCCACCAATGCAGTAAACTGCCGCCAATCTTTTCACCCCAAAATGCATAACCTTACATTTTGCCACATTAAACTGACATCCATTCTCCTTAGCCCAGACCTCCAATCTATCCAAATCATCCTGCAAAGTTTTGACGTCATCTGCATTCACTATTGCCCTGCCCAACTTCGCATCATCTGCAAACAAATGAACTGTTCCTCTCAGATCATTTCCTATATCATTTATGAACAAATTAAACAGCAGTGGTCCAAGAACAGATCCTTGTGGCACACCACTAGTCACAGGCCGTCTTGTGGACTCTACTCCCGAGTAAACCACTCTCTGATATCTCTCCGTCAACCACCCTCCTATCCATCTCACCAACCCTATGTCCATTGCCATATGCTGCAATTTACTGATTAGAATTCCATGTGGAATCCTGTCAAAGGCCTTGGCAAGGTCCAGTAGAATCACCGTAAACCCATTACCCTTATCCAGTTCAGCCGTCACTGTGTTATAATACGTCAGCAAGTTACTGAGGCATGACCTACCCTATACAAAACCATGCTGTCGCCGATACAGTATCCCATTTTCTTCTATCCAATCTTGTATTTTCCTCTTGACTATTTTCTCTAAGACCTTGACAATGATTCCTGATATGCTAATCGGTCGGTAATTTACTACAGCAGTCTTGGAACCACCTTTATGCAGTGGAACTATTTTCCCCTTTCCACCCGCTCGGGACTAACCCAGACCCGAGACTCAAATTAAACAAAATGGTCAAGGGTACTGACAATTCTTTAGCTGCTTCTCGTACAACACGAGCTGGTATACCATCCAATCCCACAGATGTATTGACATTGAGGTTATGCAATAGACTACTCACCTCCACTTCATTAACCACAATTCCCGTATAATCTACTGGTTTATTCGTTTCTGCAATGTCACCACCTGGATGATATATACCTGCAAAGTGCTCACTCAGTAACTCAACTATCTCAACTGATTCAGTTACCTCCCTACCATCGGCATTCTTTAAAATCAATTTGCCATGTACATTTTTCCTTTTACTTGCTACATATCTAAAAAACTGTTTAGGATTCTCTTTAGCCTGCATGGCCAATGTTCTTTCGTAATCCTTTTTTGCTTTTCTTACCACACTCGTCACCCTTCTGGCCTGTGCTTTATACCGTTCATGTGCCTGCCAGTCACCCTTCTCCTTAAATTCCCTCCATAGTTGTTTCTTTTTTTGCAACTCAAGCTTAATGGTGTTATTCATCCATTTAACCCCTACTTGATTTATTATTCGGACTCTAGGTATACAGTCAGCCATTGCTTCATGCAAGCACTTCTTAACTACCTCCCATGCACTATCAACTTCTAGTCCTTGCAGTTGTACATGCCATGGCACTGAACCAATCAAACTCCTAAGCTTGTCATACTTTCCAGCCCGATAATTCCACATGTACCCTGTCTTAATTGAAAATTCTACACCTTTAGCCACCTCCCAAGTTAAGACCCTATGATCACTCTCACCGATTGGTGGCAATGTGGTCATATTTGTTACAGCCAAATCCTCAGATGTAATTACTAGGTCAAGCACTCTCTCACCCCTAGTATTTTCCATTACATGCTGTCGCAGATAGTTATCCCTTAATAACCACATAAAATCCAGTTCCTTCCTCCCGTGTGTCCTCTCCTCACTCGAATCAATGCGACCATAGTTGAAATCTCCCATAATAATCACCCTCCTTCCACCCATTTCTTCTATTTGCTTGTGCATACTGTCACCACCATCTTTTCCATTACCTGGTCTATAGCAGCACCCAATTGTATATTTAGTTCTGCTAGCCACAATCTCACACCAAATGGCCTCAAATGTGCTCTTTTCTCTATCCTGCAATTCAACTTCTATTCTCCTTGGCTGTAGCTCATCAGCTATCATCAACAATACTCCTCCCCCCCATTTTATTCTCTCTGTCATTCCTGAACACACTATACCCAGCACATTCAATCCCACTAGCTATATCATCTACAGTCAGCCATGTTTCACTAATACCTATAACCTGTGGTCTGGAAGTGCCAACCATGGCCAAAAACTCTTCCTTCTTGTTCCTAATACTCCTAGTATTAGTGTACATGAATTTCAGACCCCCATTAGCCCCAACCCTACCTTGATGCCTTATATTAACTATCCCACTCAGATTTGTTTTCCTTATTTGCTCTGGCATATTATATTCATTCTTACATTCAACTGCCTCCATAAGGACTGTATCTCTACTCCCCCCCCCCCCAACAAATCTAGTTTCCCTGAATTTTTCACATCCACTACATTCAGCAACACTTTCTCAAGTCTTCTTACACCGTAACCATTCAAATGCAAGCCATCCATCTTATATAGATCCTTTCGCCCATCAAACTCACTCCACACATCCACAAATTCCACACCACTCCTCATACATAACCCACGCATAAAGTCATTCGCAATTATGGTCCTCCTTTTAAACATTTCACTGTCATACCGTGGCAAAAGACTAATCATTCTAACTCTCTCACTCTTTTCTTTTGCTACCTCAAACAATTCATTCAGGTCTTCTATCATTTCCATTTTATCTCCTTTCAAATCATTCGTACCTGCCACAACAATCATTTCTTTCACCCTTTCCTTTTGCTCTCTAATAGACGCAGTTACGTCCTTTATGGTCGCACCAGGTTGGTACGATTTTGTCAAATCCTCTACTAACACACCTCGTACTAACGAGTCTCCATACAGCACTCTATCCTTCATTTTGTTCATGTTCACATTCATACGTCTATTTTTCCTGTCATACCTTTTATTATTGGTTGGTTCATTCAGTCTACTTTTGTTCATGCACTCTAGCTGCTGTTTTGCTCTTTCTATCGCACTATTCAACAACGCGATCTCACTCAATGCATCTATCTCATCTTTTTTGTTCTCTGAGAAACCATTTATACTATCATTCACACTTTCTACATTCACACTCTCACAATTTTCATGTACAACCTTGCCGTTTCTTGTCATATCCCTGTTTCCTTCATTCTGAAGGTTGACAAAAATATCACACTCACGATCCGAAATACACTTCAATTTCGCATTCTCCCTACATTTTCTACACATTCAATCCTTTATTATCATCTAACCACACTCCGACCGCACTCCGCAAAGCATACATTTCACAGCTAGTACACTGACTCATTTCTTTTATGCTACCGTTCTTTGATAACGATGGCGAACCTTCCTTACTGGCCGCCATTTTCCTTCGCACAGGTGCCATATTTATCTGTGACGTGTTTTGTCAAATTATACCCTAATCTTTAATAATTATTCAATTAATAAATAAGAGGGGAAAAAAGTACAAACATCAGAACATTTAAGTACTAAATATAATTAAATAAAATGAAATATAACTAAATACAGTAACTTAGCTTCGTTTTGTCTTCCACCGTTACGTGTTCGATTCCGACGGTACCAAAATATATTATATAGCGACAGCAACTAACTTCCAAAAAACAACCACTGAAGTACACTCGTATTCAGAGAAACAATTTAGCACTCAAAAACGTAGAGAAACGGGGAAAAAAGCGGACTATTCACCGATTAAAAATCACTTTCTTCTGGACAGCTCAAATTCACTGCCACGTGCTCTGTGAGTGTGTGTGAGTGCTCTGTGTGTGAATGTATCACCTCTAAGCACGGGGTTATCTGAAAGGCGAATGAAGTTCTTCAAAAAACAAATTCCCTTATGAAGCTGGGGGGATAGATTACTACATACTCGTAGAGCCAATTGACTATTTTTTTTTTCACTTCAGTATCGTACGTTTTTATAAATGTACGATATGAAAACTGTACATATATATCATCGTGTTTTCATTTTTATTTATTTTTGAGTCTGTTCTTGTAAAGCGAGTCAATTGTAGCCTGCATCAACTACATATAATTATATGTCTCGATCATATTCACCAATTTCTGCAAATTGCATTTTCTCAATCTGGCTTCATACTAAACATTCCAGAGACCAGTTTCCGTATTCACATTCTCTCGGGCAGTGTATTCCAATCACTCACCACTCTCCATGCAAAAAACTTATTCACCCCCCCCCCCTTTTTTTTTAATACTAACTCCCGTACACTAGAGGTTGGTTAATCAACCTATGGGTAGTGGATGAGAAAAAGAGAAACTTGTTTATATTTGATTTAAAAGTCTGCTTATTGTATTCCTTGGGAAACACATCAGATGAAGATTGTTCCACAATAGAGCAGCAGGGATGGAGAAGGAAAAGAAACTTGTTTTGTGGATTTTAAGGTGCACTGTGAAGGGATGTTGGGAGGCAGCTGTTCCAATGGGCTTAGTACTAAATGGGGTAATTATCGATGCTATGGCAGATGAACATTAGCCATGGAATATTGATAGAATACAGAAATTGTAGAAACCAGTCGTCTGTGTGAAAGTGGGAGAAGTCAGTTTGTAAGAGATGTGTCATTTATCGATATAATTGCTTTCCTCTGTATTGAGTCAATAATTTTGAGGGAGCACTTAGGAGCCTCACTCCAAATGTGACAGCAGTATTCGATGGCTGGATGGATGTAAGGTTAACTTCTTTTCAGAGGTGAAGTAACGTCTTGAGCGAATTAAAAGAAACTAATGACGCAATGGTTGTGATGTGTTGATGTCAGGAGAGGCTTGATGTCAGAGTAATTCCAAGAGAAATCTCAACTAATTTCTCTGGAAATTTGGATATTATCAAAATTAATACTGGAAAAAATGTTTCTTTTTATGAGAAATAAGATTGAACTGGGCTTTATTAGTATTAAAATTGACACGGTTATTTAAACCCCAATGCAGGATGGCTTATAACTGAGGGCAGTGGAGTTTATGTTCTGTAAGTTGAGGTGAGTTGTGTAGAGGTTTATTAATGAAAAGGACGAATAAAATGTGCTGTCTGCAAAATTGTATATATTGGGTTGGAGGTCAACTGAAGTAGGTCATTGATATACAGAAGGAAGAAGGTTAGTGAGAGAACAGAACCTTGTGGAACCCTGGCATTAGTTGAATGGTGAGATGATAAGGAACCATCCACCATAGTGTGCACCCAGACAGAAAGCTGAAATCCAACTGCAGAAGCCCTCCAGACAGACCAAACGATGGGAGTTTACATAGTAAGTCTTTCTGCCAGACCTAGTCAAAAGCTTTGGAGGTATAAGAAGTGTAACCACTTCAGATTCACCAAACTTCCCTACGGCATTTATCCAGAAATGGGTGATATATGTGAGTAGATCTGTTGATCGGCAGTGACGGAATTCATATTGTTGGTCGTTTATTTGCTGGGGTGTGCCTTCGAGGTAAGTGTAGGAGTTTGGAATTGATGGTTGGTTTTCTCTTTTACGAGTATTTTAGATAGGACTGAGGTGAGTGAGATAGGGCAATAGTTAGATGGGGGTTGATTTGTTGCCCTTCTTGGGAATAGGTTGAATATAGGCCAAGTGGAGTAAGAGAGTAAATACAGGCAACATAGGATAGGAGTCGGTTTTGGTGCATAAACCTTCAGGACAATTAGAGGAATGACATCAGGGCCAGACTTGTGTCTAATTTTGACAAACATTTTCTGATCTTTTTCTGGCAAAAGGATATAGGAGGCATTCTATATTGAGGAGCATTTACCATTGTCAGTTGTTTACACTGGAGGCAAAGTGTGAAGCCAAGAGATTGGCTCTTTCTGTGGGAGATGATGCAATACAACCATCTGGGTATGGTAGGGGTGGGAAGTTACAACAAATTACTTTGACAATAATCCGAAAGACAGCTACCATTTGGACATGCTGCAAGATTCCTACTTGTTGCTCTTTCAAACTGTTTTGGAAGCATTGACTTTTTTTTGCATCTATTTCAGGCTTCAGTATAAGCTCTAAAGGAGGATGACAATCTTGATTTGAGCCAGTTATGGGATGTTTGGTTTTTCATTTGTATGTACAGTCTTGGCACATCTTTTGGAGAACCAAGGTTTACTTAGGAATGGCAATTCAGAGTAGCGTGGGGAATGTGTTTCCATACCAATGAAGATTACGTTGGTGATATGTTCGGCGCTTATGTTTGGGTTGGAAGGCCAGAAACAATAGTCCAATTATGGGAATGAGGCATAGAAGTCACAGAGGCTGTCCCACTTGGTAGACTGTTATAATGCCAAACTACTCTTGTATGGGAGTATAAGCATTGTTGCATGGGAGTGAACACACTAGGTTGTGGTCAGAATTACATAGAGGGATCTACTATACTCACTGTGTATTTGGAAGGGTGATTGGTGAGGAAGAGATCTAGGGTATTTGGGGAGTGGTTCGGGTTATCTGGTTGGCATATAAACAATTTGTGCAAGGTCGATGATGTTTCAGTATCTCTACTCGCAAGATCTGTGCAAGTGAAGGAGGAAAGCCAATTGGCGCCATGGACATTAAAATCTCCCATGAGGATGTTTTCCTGTTAGGAGTGAGAGTAGAGCTCAGAGTGGTTGGTGGCATTAGGGGAGTGATAGACAGCAAATGAATATGACCACGTGGGGAAGGGATATTCTCAACCAAAGGTCAAAGTTGGGCGATTCTAGGTTGGTGCTCTCTTGCTAGGTATATCAGAGCAGATATATGTGCAGACATACGTTCTGCACCCTTGGCTTGAAAGGAATTAAAGATCGTGTAGTTTGGAAGGTCGAGATGAATAGTGCTGGGGAGTGCGATTTGATTCTGCCAAAAAGAGTAGGAACGGTTTGGTTTTGTTCGTCATGTTAAGGTGCTGTTCGAGGTTTTCGACTCATTTACCTAAGTTTAGAAGCTGTTTTAGAGAAGGGAGGCACAGCAAACCCTTTTTATCGGTAATATCAATTTTACAACTACGGCACTTTATATTATCTTATCATTGGGTTTGTCGACGAGACACGGTTCTCTTTTACCACCGGGGTTGTTGCCCTATCTTTGCTTCCTACAGTAGGCATAGCAGCCGCTTACATGTGGCTAATTTTTAATTGAAAATATAACTGATTTGATGCATTATAAGTACTTACAGGTTGTTCAGAAATAATTGGCTTCTTAGTACCCGCTGTTAAGATTTCCGTTTATATCCTCTTGCTCACTTTCCTTGTTTTGTGGGATGACCTGTTGTTCTCTCCGTCTTCACTTATTCTTTGCGAAACCTACCCCACATTAATCTAGTAATAATCCCATAACAGCTTATGTCTCAATCACATCCCTCCTATTCACTAATTGCATTTTCTCATTCTTCTTACTCAACATTCCATAGACCAGAAACCACCTTAGTTAATCCTCTGTAGATCTTTTCCAATGCATCATCTTTTTGAAAACCAGGCGACCAAATCTGTGCACAATATTTCATGTAGCCTGATCGAAGCCTTAATCAAGGGAACCATAACATCCTTAATTCTACAAGTCAGTGCTCTTCCCATCATTCACTGTGCTGTCCTCACAATTTTAGCAATGTCCCAGAAATTTTAGGTCCTTGTCCAAAATCACTCCCAGACCTTCTACTTCTTCCAAGATATTTCCACCGATTGTGTACTCTACATCCCATCTTTGCTTCCCAGATTTCAAAACCTTAACTTCACAACACTGAAATGATAACCATCATTACCTGTTCAGCCAGTGCATTCAAGTCCTCTTGCAAAACTACAGCATTTGCTTTACCCCTGATAGTTCCCAACTTTGCATCATATGCAAACAACTGCATATCACCATTCATACCTCTCCCAATATTCATTTACATACAAATTAAACAGCAATGGACCCAAAACAGACCCTTGGGGTACACCAACGTTCCTCTTCTGGAATATTGCTCCTCCATATAGAAACCTATCAGATGGCTAATCTTCAATCCAGAGTACTAATCGTACTGAAAAATCTATATAATCAGTGGGTTACTCAGCACTGATGGGATTATTTATGTAATTTTTTGACAGAACGGTTTTCGAAGAATTAGTTTGATTTTCTTGCTTAATCTCTGAAATTCCATAAAGCCTTATCTAAGCCAAATGTATACATTTACTAATAATTACTTACAGCCACTCATCTCCATATGAATTTTCAAGGCACGAAAAAATATTTCTATATACAGTGACATTTTTGTTTTTCATTTTGATATAATTTTTGAGGAAAAAAAAGACTTATGGGGGAAGAAAGAAAAAAAAATATATATATATATATCTTTATATACATCTTCCTTTAAAAGGAAGTGTCATTTAAAAGTCCTCTTCAGGACATGAAGGGATTCAAGCAGAACAATATTCAGGAAAGGAAAAATATCCACCAAAATAAACATAAAGTGTGAAATCAAGATTTTTTTGATAGACCTCTGAAAAATAAGCTCTTTATACAATTTATTAAGATTACTTACTACAACAACTCACTTCCATAAACTTTATAACTGGTAACACTGCTGGTTGAATGACAAGCATCCTCAATCGGAAAGACCTGTGTTCAAACGTCATCTAGAATGCAAGATACATTTAAAGAACTTCCAAATGAAAGTAAATTCATCAATCTCACGTGCAAACTTCCTTGAAACTTAAGTCATCCCTTTACTACACCAAGAAAACAAAACTAGTTAGAGGACTGATGCACAATATTCTAACAAAGATTAGATTTATAAAATCCAACTTATCTGGCTGTAATTAGTTGTGTATTACACCCTGACTGATTGGGTCTAAGACACATCTTATCTCCAAAATGGAAGATGAGATGAAATAAGTATGCTGCTGATATCAAGGTACAAATTTTTACTCAGTATAAAAGGTTATATTTATTAGTGAATTTTTTTAAAAAAACATCATACATTACAAACATCACTCCTCTAAAGGGAAGATCTGAGTTCAAGATATTGGGATACTCATCAGGAATCAGAATCTAATTTGATTTATGTTAGTCTTCTGATGATTTTGCTATCATTTCCAGTTATGAAACAAAATTATCTAAAATTACTGGAGGTAAAATTAGTCAATTAATTCAATCTCTTTCTCTAGGTTCATATTATATGATGTAAAATACTTTTTTTTTTTTTTTTACAAAATTGTCATTATTTGTATTAGTATAGTAAGTGCTGCAAGATGGTTCAAGTTCAACTGATAAATAACAAAATTATCCTCAGATTAATGTAAAACACAACTCAATCTTTATTTCAAAAATATCGATTTCAAAGCTCACAGGGCAATGTAGCAAGATTCAGTAAAATCTCTTGGTGTCTATGTAAATGTGTCTGGGAAAAATATTAAATACTGTACTGAAATCTATATTTAACACATCATTAAATTCACTTAGATTACTACTGTTACAGCTTTTTTTTTTTTAATTCAGTCAAAATGTAACTCAAGTTTGAATTACTTCACATGTTTATTTTCACAATATAAATATCAATTTCAAAATTCACAAAGCAAACAATATGGCAATAACAAAAATCTACTTGACAACATCTTTATAAAGTTCAGCAAACTTCCACATAATTCCAATACCAACAAAAATTGTCCATCACAACATAAACCTGTGGATGTAACAAAGGAATGATCACAATATCCCATTAAACAGCCATGCAATACACAGTAATGGAGACCCACCACCTAGAAATGTAAGGACCAGATCACAGCACAAGTACTGATGAGTTGGTGGAATGAAAACAATATATAATATGTATATATATAAAAGTGTAGGAATGGTTACAGTTTCGGCAATGGTTCAGAGCCAAGTGATGCAGTACAAAATATACATCTGAAAATCCCTTCTGGTGAATACAGAAGTTATGTGAACTATATACCCATGAAAAATACATCTGATGTCACCCATATACACAAATGGGATCAGGAAACGTGGAGACCAATATTTAATTATCTCAGTTATAAGAGTTGGAATAACACGAAACTTTTACTTCTCTCAAAAGTGCTACTTTAAGGAAACCATTACATCATAAAAATACCACTCGGTTCTCTACAAAGTTATTTTATAATGTAATCTAGTTATATAAATAAAAATTTTTGACTAGAAACAAACAGGCTCTGTATTTATGTGTACATATATGTATGTATATACATACATCTTTATTTATGTACAACCAAAAACTTTACTAATTTTTCTTCTTTTTTTTTTATAAAAATGCTCATTTAAGATACCGAAATATAATATGAATCAAAAGTACTTTTTTACGATTGGCAGTTTTAACTGCAAGTCTATAAAGCATTTCTTGTTACAGATACGGAAACAATAAATTCGTGTTCAAGGTTCCTTAGATCTTCTCAGCACCAAGTCTATGTAACAGTTTCCAACAAACAAAGAGAAAGCACAACTGAGTCAAATAAAAATATGCCAAGATTACATATAATTCTCATTTCCAGACCGTTACTTTAATGCACTGTGAATCATAACAAATGTGATGCAATTTTGTATAGCTGAAATGTTTTTTTAATGACACACTGCTTAACTGTACAAAAATTTATACAAACTTTAAAAACTATATCGATTCTAAAGACAGTTTAAATCAAAGCAAAAAAAAAAAAAAATCAATGAAATATCTAATAAATCTGTAGTTTTTTAACATATAGATGAATATTCTTTGGCAGGGGGGAGTTTGGGGAGCCAAAATGAAATGCAAAATTTTCTTATGATGGCTATGAAAATTACGTGATTATACAGATTGTAAAAACATACAACCTATAATGTCTTTAGAATAAATAACAACAGCATAAAAAAAAAAATTAGGATTTATCACATTTATTTTCATCCCTCGAATAATCAACTAAGAATTTGTACAGCCTCCCTTAAAATATTACACATCATCCATCGGGATATATTAGCATAGCCTTAAAAAACAAGACTAATAAAGGATGGGAAATAACAAAATGAAAACACTGAATGCAGTTGAAATATGAAGCATAAATATTAAGAGTGATTTATTTCAATTATTTCTTAAAATATAAATGTACAAAAATATAACAAGTTAATCAAATAAAAACATTTTAATATACATTTCTAAAGTACTATATTTAATATTAACCCAAAGAATGATAAATTAAAGCAGGTTAATAATTTTTAATCACCTGGAATTAGTAGAATTTACTAAAACAATGTAATGAAACTTATATAAAGTAAAATGCCTTCTTTATAAAAATACCAAGAACATTTGAATAATTACATTGCCACTTCAACATAATCATGAACATACTGTTTCGACATAATATACATTTTTACCCAAAATAGAAATTAAACCTAAATGCCATAGTTATGGACTGTTGGGAATTTATACATAAGCTAATTCATTATATATATATTTTTTTTAATTTACATTTGTGTGGGTGGATGGGACCAAAAATGTCAGCAAACATACGTGACCAGCCATCTTAAGTATGCGAATACTTATTAAATTTTCTTTGCTGTCTTACATATTCCGTTAAATTAGTACTGTTTGCGACAAAAGTTGTTTTTTTTTTAAAAAAAAAAGTGCTCCCTCCCTCCCTCCTTTACACCACAGCAAAAAGAATATGTTAGATCTACTTTCAAAATTAACTCCAAAGTACTAATTAAAATATTTAGCGTTTCAGGTGTTGGTTAGATTTTAATTTATAAATTGCTTAAATGTAAAAAATCTTGTTTCCCCCCATATAGTCAAGTGGTTAAGTCACTTTTTCTGGAGATTAAAAATTAATAAATAATGTTTTGAAAAATACCTGATGGCTATTTGCGAGATTATAAACGACATTTACCAATACCAGAAAGCAAACAGTCACATTGCACATAACATACAACAGAATGACTAATGGAGAAGTATCACTATAGTTAACTGGTACTTAAAAATATTTTCAAATGTCAGGAGATATAATCCAGCAGTAAGCCATGAAATATTATTCAAATAACAGTTATCGATCAAATTTTAATATCTCAAACGCTTGCCTCTTATGCATGACCTGTTCAAACATATTCATATTTACTGTGTAGTACACTCACAACATAAAACATAATCTCAAGCATTCTTTCTCAAAGGTAAAGTTAATATCACACTATTTTTAACTATGATTTATTTATTTTTTTTTACAAACTAAGAAAAAAAAAAAAAGATTGAACTCGTTAACTTCTTTATAAATGTGTAAAGAATTTTTGAGTCAAAAATTGCACTAAAAGCATTTTCTACAAACTACACGTGAAAATGTCAATCTAAAATCCACAGTTACTATACAACCCTGTAAAGGACACTTTAGTTTCTGGTCAAGCATTTAAGTCATCAGCTAAACGAAGAACTTCTCGGAATTATTCTAACTTTTTTCAGTGCATATCTTAAAATTTTATTTAGGTGGATTACCACAAATTTCATTTGTGGTAATCCACAATTATCAAGATTAATGCATATATGTATTGTTTAAATGGAAAATTCAATTTTAATTCATTTTTAAGTATAGTAATATAACTTGAAAATCATGCTTTGTGGGACTTATGAAGCTGAAATTAGATAGTTTTGTTTGAACTTAAAAAAAAGTAATAAATAAATAAACCATTAAATCAATTTGTTAAAATGTATCATTAAATTGAATTTATCAACATGTCAAAATGTATAACTATTTTTTAACATTAAATACCTGTCATGCAATAAAATTACACTAAAGATACCAACAAGCTTGGCAATCAGGACTAAATGCTAAATCGAGTAATTAGATATTTTTTTACAGAGCAAAGAAATCAAGATAATGATAATATGCATTTAAACATTCTGCGAGTGGGAAAGAACAGAGCTGAAATTCAAAAACACTACTGCAGCATCATATCGTACCAAACTTCAAAGTCTCCTGTGACCAAACACGAAACTTGTTGGGTTAAATATGAGATAAGAAATACACTGAAAATATAGAATGAATGCATTTTTGCATTAAGGTTCACAGCTAAGTATACAAATTTACAAATGCTAGTATAAAGCAGTCTTTTTAGGTGAACCACATGAGGTATGCCAGAGTATATATCAAGATCTATGTTTCAGCAAACTGTATCGCTTTCTTGTAATACAGTATTAAACAGATAGCTTCAGGCACTATAGACATTTGTAACAATTACAGTAGGTACAACAGTCCCTTCCCTTTCCACATTTAATTTCACATATTCAGTACTGAAAAAGTTCAGATTATATATTCGATTAATATACCATAATTGTGATACTTAGTTTTATGATTCTTACAAAATTACTCCATGTTGGCCCAAACTACTTAAATAGAAAGAATGAAACATTAATTAAAATAGAAAAGTGCTGATGATTTACTAATCATAAAACTATTAATAATTAAGAATTTTTATACTGCTGAACCTGTCTCTGTTGAACTGTTAATATACTACCAATTTTAAGAAAAGCATCCAAAGCAGAGTACTTTCTGTATCGTTTCCCAATTAACAATAAAAATTATTATTAAAGTTCAAAAAATATCTTTTTCATTTAATGAAAGGTCAGAATATATAAAAATTATGATCAAACATAACAGTACATTAGCAGACTCTCTATACATATAAATTATGGGGAAAATGTGACAAGATATTTATGATATTGTGATATTTCAAGAATAATTACAGCTCTTTGTTTTGTAAGTAAATAAACGTGTTCTTGTCTTAAATTATATTTCTATTACGAACTACGTCGTGTTAAATTTCATTACAATAATTTTAAACCTTTCAAACTAATAAAATAAAATAAATAAAGTAGAATATTTACCTAAAGATTAATCTCCCGATGCCAAAAATATTTTGACAACCTGATATGTCTCTCAAAATATTATTACCGATGCTCTTTAAAATTTGAATGTTATAGTTAAAAAATATAGCCCTAACCTTATGTAATGACAACAGGATAGAATACTTTGGCCACTACTTTAAAATAAAATGTGCAGGTCATCTTTGTGGCACAATATTTGTGCTTATTTTGGGGGGTCTGCACATATGATAACAGAAAACTATTGCACCTCATGCGACAAGTATACCACAGATAAACAACATGCCTATGCATGCATGCATACACACACACAGGGAAACTTACCAATAAAAGAAAGTGCAAAAGAATTTAAATACGGTATAGCAAGTATTTTTCTTGAAAATAGATAAATTTATCATCAAAGTTTCAATGTTACACACACATACACACGCACACACAGGTGATTATTCAATAAATGTTTTACTCTGAACTGCAATGATACTAACAGCAATAAATGGACAATGGAAACCCTGTCATAAATAACCATCAACCATTGCTTTTCAAACAATATATGTGATGTAGTTGATTTTTTTTTTTTACACATATTCTCTATATGCACAGCAACCAACTATTTTGTGGTACCGTGGCATTTTATACTAGGATGGTTTCTTAATTCCAGAGCTGGAGAGAAAAAACTGGTACCACTAAGGCCCCCTGTTTCGAAATGGCAAAGATGATGATCAGCACATATACTGAAATGCTGAAACGGAGGTCAGTGCTGAATGTATTGTGAGAACGTGGCAGGCATGTTAGTGGCGCAGTGCCAATATGACAATTCTTTAGAGTAAAAAATATTGTCTGTACAATATCAGATACCCAATTAGATACATACATACATACATACATCTTCAAAAAAGTACTCTATTAGTAACAGCAGTGCATGACAACCACATAAAACGTCAACACAATACAAGACTATTAGTAGGAAAGTATCTTCGACATAAAGTTCCTAAATTTTCTTCAGGACCAATGTACAAGGAAAAATTGTATCATGTATGATATAATATATATATATATATTTATTTATGTTGAAAGTATGCTCCCATAATCCCATAGGAAATCAAGCTCTGGTGGCATGCAAAATTACTCTATCACAGACCTGCTTTACAATAAACTATTACATAACAAACAAAATTCTGTAACTAAATTGCAACCAAATCAACTCAATATAATTAATTACAATACCAAGTAAATTGCGAGTGAGCTTTTTTTTCTTTTTTTTTTTTGACAATAGGAATTGCATTAAAAATAAAGATGCTTTTACAAATTTAATAGATAAATTCACTGGTACCATCAGAATTCTCACTAATTTGAACAAATTCTTAAGAAAATAATAATGTTCCCCAAAATGGAATGAACAGATTAGACATGCCTTAAAGGCACATGGAATTTCTTCTATAAAATGGAATTATTAACTGTATTAACAATATACAAGCACAATTTTTACATAACATCCCAGAGAAAACCAGCCGTTTTTTTTTAAACAAAAGGAGGAGGAGGGGGGGGGATAAGAAAAACATAGCTATTCAAACAGGGTTAAAAAAAAATCAGTCCTTTTCCATGCACATATCTGAGATCTAGTCATCGAATTTTAAACTAGCCTTCTGCTCTTTATGCAAACAGCAGTAACTGGCAGTTTTTCCCCCATAAATAGTTAATTTATGCCAATTTCTTAGTGGCCAATATTCACAATTACTAGTATGTAAAAGACATTTTTACACAATATATAACAAAATTCTAGACTTCTTATGATATCATAATTTCCAGAAATGTTCAAGCTTTACAGATCACAGTAAGAAAAGACTAGCTTCCTTTTTTTTTTTTTTTTTTTCCATTTAAACAATCCTTACCCACAACGAATGAACATGACAGCCTACTCTAAAGGCACCCTGTGCAATACACAAAAATTGTTTGATACTTTCCAGTGAATGCTGATTAGAGTGCTTTTACATTAAAGCACTGCAGACAGCCACAACTCAGTTTCTGGACTTTGGTATGTGGCATTGTTTATTTTTTGTCAGTTACCTCACTCTCTTCAGTCTTGTCTGGTAAGGAGCCAGCAGATTCTGCTGATACAAGAAAGGATGACAAAGAGACTTTACTGTCTGGTGACACTGATCTGTCAAGAGTAGATTTGATCAAGCTCTCAAGAATTCCCAACTCTTGATTCTTTCTTTTTCTTTGTGCTTCTTCCTGAAGACGGGCATTTTCATGAAGTTTTCTCATCATCTGTGAAGCAAAAAAGTTATTAGAACTAAGTTGAGAAAAATCCAGAGAAAAAAATGGCATGCTTTGCCAGAGTGAAAGTTGGGACGGGAAAGAAGTGTCCGAGGATGGACGGTGACTGTTCTCAACCAATGTCCTTAGTCCATTTGGCTGTTCACTGTTTGTGTTCACAACACTGTTGTTGTTTTTCTGACTTTTAGTTCCTGTCTTGGTAATTTTATTGTTGTTGTTGTTGTTGTTATTATTATTATTATTATTATTTGAAGCACTTTGGTTGTTTTTTGTTAATAATGAAATGTTATTACTAGAAGAATTTGCAAAAGAATCCCTTTTTCTTGGCCGCAGTAAATGACGTTCTTTAACCTTATATTCAAGGGTTGAATGAGGAACACCATAAAAAGTACCTGCTCGATGTACACTCATTTCACCTCGTTGGACTGCACGAACTGCTCTTGCTAGATTATCTCTGTCATAATTTCTATACCGTCCTCTTTTTGGACGCGTACGTTTCTCTTGTTTAAGCATTTCCAGTGATCCTTCTAATGCAGCACTGTACTTATCATCTGGTGAAGACTGCTGATTTAAATTTGTCCAAGAGACACTGCTGCTAGATTTACTGCTAGAAGACAAATTTGGACGCTTTGATGGTGGTTCATCTTTTGTGGTTCCTTTATGCACATGACTGTTATTAACCCTCTGGCTAATGCTTCTTGCTATCAGCTCCTTAAGTGAAACAGTAATCCCCTTGTTCCCCGAGGCTGACTGACTAGATAAGGACGTCCCTGAAGGCGTCGGTGCAGAGGGTAACAAAGGAGGACTACTAGAGTCTGTGGTTTCATTATTTACCGGAGGTGACTTGGCTGGTTTATAGGACGGAACTTTCAGTATCACATTTGATAACTTAGTAGCTGGGTCCAAATCTTCAGAACTAGTAGAGTCCACATCTTTCTGGCGCTCTCTTTCCACTTCTAACCGTTCTTCTGTCAAGCGACGGATCAGATCAGGCAGAAGAGGTAACTTCAAATCATCTTTTAAGGCAAGTGAATGGTTAGGTAGATTGTAGTTCTCTTTACATTTTGCCAATGCTAAATGTGGAATGTTAGAAAAAACCTAAAGGGAGAAAAAATATACAGTGCATCAAAATTTAAAATCTGGTATATCTAGCTATTTATCTATACAGATACAGAAATGTTCACCTGCTAAAGCCAGAAAAGATTAACATGAAACAAGCACTCATTAATTACTAACGACATGACTAGTTTTATCCACATTACCCGTGACTTCTTCAGGTATGAAAGAGAGATAAAATATCAGGATGTAAATTTATAAACAGTAAAGGATTAGTATGGCAACAACACATATGGCATTATGTTGGATTCTGAATTAGTTGTGAGCATGTACCCATTATTGTGCATGTTCACATGCTCCTGTTTGCATATTTGATTTGACCACAACTAGGAAAATTTTACACAGATTAATGCTAGGGCAGATCTAATAATATCTTTGACACCCAAATTTTTCTCTTGGTTTATTGTAATGGCAATGTAAGATTTCGAATTTGTTTCATAGTGCCTGATGTCTAACCAATGAAGCATCATGCATATTAGCCAAAGACAACTTGTTAACAGAGATGTAGTCTCACTTATCTAATATTCTATATCTCTAGTATAGTTTTTAATGCATCGTTCATTAGAATTCTCTGTGTGAGATGAAAGATGTAAACGCTGCTAAGGATATTGGCTTGTTTTACTGAATTAGAGTAGTTAATATCTTTGACTTCCTCACCACTGAGAATGCATTGAGTCTCTGTTAGATGGCAAAGGAGTCTAGAGATGGTACATTTATTACAGCCACCACATAGGAAGGTGTCTGTTATCTTTTATTCTCATCATTTTCGGGAATTGTGTGAACAAGCACATGGATTGGTTTTCTGAAGATGGAGATTTTTATTCCAGACCTTTCAGTTAGTTTTAAATCCCAAACAAGCAGTGAATCATGAGACTCTAGTTGACAAGTGAACCTAATGTCAGGATACTGGTTGTAGATGTGGTCTAGAAAACAAAAAAGCTCTCTTTGTACATTATATGAAATCATTATACTCAAAATACCCAGATGCTATATAATGTTTAAGGGCTGTTTATTTGTTTATTTTATTTTATTATTTTTTTAAATCATGCAGTCATGTGAAAGTTCATCAAGAATGATATTGGCAGGAACAAAGTGTTCAGAGTTTTTAAGAGTTTTCAATGACTGCCCTGTCAGGCCCTTTAATAGTTTTGCTAAATGTTTAGAAAAATTATACTTTAGAGTCTATTCTTTCAACAACCGGGCACAGAGAGGACCTAATAAAGGTGTAGTATGGAAAGATCTGAGTGCTAATCTGGTATCTCTACCAAATTCATAAGTCGTTTTTAAGAGGCTATTTGTGCAATTTTGAAACTCTTCAGTAGGATCATGGTCCAGTACAGATTATGTATTCAGATAAGTAATAAGTAATCTGTGAGGAGTTGTTAGATCTTGCCATCATACTCATCTGTGCAGAGGATTACTGTAGCTTTTTTTTCTGCTGACAGAATTTTTATCTGCTGACAGAATCACTATATGGGTATTGCATTAGCCTCTTTATTGCTGATCTCTCTCTGGTGATGTAAGACAATCAACTAGCTGGAGGTTTTGCTCTATTTATTAAGAAATCTATTCATACTCAATT
The DNA here is from genome assembly GCF_054136105.1 of Typopeltis vanoorti. Taxonomy (NCBI): domain Eukaryota; kingdom Metazoa; phylum Arthropoda; class Arachnida; order Uropygi; family Thelyphonidae; genus Typopeltis; species Typopeltis vanoorti. The sequence continues at coordinate 17,197,427 of NC_143574.1, read as the reverse complement.
TTTGCTAAAAGATATTTCTCAGACAAACTACAGAATTCAAGCCTTTTTACTAAAAACTACTTATTCAGCTGTGGTTAACACACATTTTTACTTTTCACAATGGGAAGTTGACTATGAGGTTACATCACGCATATCTCTTCTCTTTTAAAATATTAAACTTTCTGATGAGTTTAATTTCTGTTGAAGTCATAAATTCTATCCACTTGTGTACTGAGTAAAGAAATTACATTCTGCCATAATGCTCAACCACTAAATATTGTTTCTAGTCTTGCATTTTACCAAACCAAAGGTTTGTGATTATTAATTTTGTGATGTGCTCATTAAGTAACTATGCTTTGGCCTTGTTATAAATTTTAGTAGTTCCAGGGTGTGAAGCCTCTCTTTGAAATTAATGAATTTCAGAATAACACCAGAAACCACTCTCTCTCTCACACACACAAACAAACAAACAAAGACAATTAAAGAGACCAATCTTTAACAATTAATCAACTTTATTTTTGTAATGAAGTATACTATTTAAAATGGTAGGAAAGTATTAGAATATAGCAAAGTACAATTTATCAATTATTCATATTCCTATAACCAATTTTATGTAATTATTAATTAATTATCATTTAATGTAATCAATTACTTACAATGTCAAGTAAAAAAAATTCGAGTACACTCACAGAGATCACCAGCAGGTTATCTCTGCGAGTGTACTTGAATTACTAAATCACTTAAGGAATTGACAACGTACATAAGAATATACTTTAATAAATATTTCCGATATTTTGGCAACGTCACATTGCCATCTTCAAAAGGAACTTACAAAAAGGCACATGCACGTAGGCACTACAACACAGTAACTGAGAATGAAGTGATGAAGCTATTGTTCTCCTAAAAGTCCTGATGGTTCCCCCTAGCGGGCTATGTAGGTGTTCTTGGCCGTTGGGCTGCTGATGTAAGCTTCCCAAATTTGGGGCAGTTTCATGCAATGGAGAACAATAGCTTCATCACTTCATTCTCAGTTACTGTGTTGTAGTGAATACATGCACGTGCCTTTTTGTAAGTTCCCTTTTGAAGATGGCAACGTGACATGGCCGAAATATTTATTAAAGTGTAATTTAATTTATATTCTTATACGTTGTCAATTCCTTAAGTGATTTAGTAATGCATAACCAATGTATAAGCTTGTACTTGAATTAGTATAATTAGTATAAGCAACATCACACAGGTGATGTTGCTTATACTAATGACCATTTCAATAATTCTAGTACATATCATAATAAAAACAGCACTCCAGGGATCACTTAAGAGTCAAAACAGATTAATAGTCCTTAAGGAATCCTGTAGAAAGATTTTACAGTAAATTATACAGGATGGTCCGTAAGTCATGGAACATGCCATAGAAAGGGCCCATCGTTGCGAAGTAACTGCATAAGTTTTTTTAACATCACCAGATCTTTTTTAATAGTAATGACAAACCACATCACATAAATGCCTTCCATTTCAGATTCACAAAGAAGGGCCCTTTCTATGGAATGTTCCATGACATATGGGCCACCCTGTACATGCCAAGAAATTATATTTGCATGTGAAGTATTTTCATGACTAGACTATTTGTATAAAGAAGCTGACTTCACACCAATTGCCAATAATGCATAGCACACTCCTTTCAGATGTGCATAATGTTATGCATTATGGGAGGGTCACTACCAATTTTGACCTTTATTGAGGTCTCGTCAATGGCAGCGAGACCAAGGAGGATACCAAGCTTTCATCCTTGTATTAATGCAGAAGTTGTATATATTATCCATATATACCTTATTAAAATACTCTGGTTCAAAGATAGAAAGCTTTTTCACTTGGTTACAAATTATATTTACCAAGAAATTATATTCTTGCTTAATCCTTTATCCATGTGTAACCAATCAAAGTTTGATATCTCTAATCCAGAGTATTTTAATCGTAAGGTGATACACCTTTTTATGATTTGTATATGCAACATATATGACTTCTCCATTAATCTAACCTTGGTATCTTCCTGGGTCTAGTTTCCACTGATGAGGTCTCACTGAAGACCGAAACCAGTCTGGATAGTGATAATATGTCCCTCTAATTTTTGCCAGCCCATGTACGCAATAGTATGTACTCACAAACTCTTAATTTGATATGTCTAAAATTGGTGACAACATCGTTGTTAAAAGATCTAGTATGTTACATGCTAAATATTTCGATAGGAGCAACCTAAATACTTACTGCTGCTTAGAAACAAATTATTTCATAGAATATGAAATTCTATGCCTAAACCCTATTGGAAATTCTAGGGTTTAACGCACTACACCGATTTCTAGTATTAATGTTGCCCTGTTTTCTTCTAGTTATGTTATAAACTGTAAAACTGTGAACACTAAACTAATTTGCTTAAATCTGCATAGCTGCAAAAATCAATCACCATTTGCATGAGTGCAAGTGACCATACTGTCTAGAAAGTAGACACTAAACAAATATGCCTCTGCAACTTGTTGATGCCAGCATCAGTTCACCTACATGGCACAGGCTAAGTGCCATGTAGGTGAACTGATGAACTTAAAAGCTAAACACGAACTACATTTTTACCTGTATATGAAAATAATTTCATGACTATAGCTAAATGTAGACATAAATTTATTGCCAGCATACCAATAAAAGTGCAGTACGTTTAAAAGTTACAAATGTCTTAAGGACATACTTAAGGAATTAATCTACAGTGTTCACAGATAACTATGTGGAGAGACATTTATTTCGGTATGGAATATGTCCACCCTGAACTGCAATGCAGCTCTCAACAACATCGTACCACACTTAGCACAAAGTGATTCAGGAGAGTTCTTGGGGAAAACTGGCCTGCTTCTCCTTCCAAGCAAGGATAAAGCCTTGTTTGTTTTCTGGAGGGTAATTTAGAGAAGCAAGACAACTCCCTATTGCTTCCCAAATGTCTTCTTGAGATATGGGAAGCATGCTGCCCAATCGATTTGATTAATATCCTCAGTATCCAGAAGTATCCCTACTGCTCACTTACAGCACCATGGAATATATGAGCATGACTTGAAGAACTTCATTGTAATATTGTTCACCAGTCATAGTCCCTTTTTTTTCCAGCACTTGTAGCTTGGCATGTCCATTAAGCATAATGCCTCACCACACCACCATATTTATCCCTTTCAAGGACATTCTCACTGTGATAAGCAGATCAAGTGTTGTTGTCTAGAATCAGAGGAAAGACTAAAGGGGCTCTAATCTGTAAAGAGTATATTAGCCCATTGGTTTCTAGTCCAATTTTTATAGATACAAACTGAAACGTGCTCTACGAAGAGCTGTGGATAAAGACACAGACTATAGGCTTTCGGGCATATAGGCCTACTTGTCGCAGATGTCTTGCCACAGTTTGTTAAGAAAGCTGTATAACTATGCTTGAATGGAGCTGACTTGCCATAATGCATCGATTATGTTTGGCTGTTATAACCAAAAACCTGTCTTCATGCTCCATGGAAGAGCGAGAGTGACCCCAGAAAACATCTGGAATGCATTCCATTGGTTTGAAATGCTACCCAGCTGGGTCAACGCTATGTGAGATTCCAAACTCTCTGGCAATATCAGTAATTCTGTGGCCTTCTTCAAGCTTTCCAATAATTCTTCCCTGCCTGAAATCATCTAGATGATGCTTTTGAGTCATTACAAGATATCCAAGTTTGCAACTTTATTCCTTCAAACACAATTCGCTTAGCATGGCTCTTTGCCTTTTATCTTGTTGTGTGCTACCATCTGGCACCTTTGTACATGGATTTGAAAATTTGAATGTGTACCTGCTTTCTACTCGAAATCATCAGTTATACAAATTGCCACAAGCTGATTCATCTGAATTTGCAGTTGTAATCTTCAGAAATAATGTTCGTCCTTAGGTTTTGGACGCCAGTGTAATTAAAGCATACATTAGAATGGGTTAGAGTCATATTGGAGGGGAAATGTTGAAGAAATTATGAATAAAATAAGTGACAAGTATGGTTTATCATATAATTCGTTTTCATAATATGTTAAAAAATTACTGATTGTAAATCAGAAATTCTGAAAGCAAAAATTTTGTGCACACATACCAGCTTAGAGGGAACATTGGTAGTGACTATTTAGACTTAAGTACTGGTTTGAACTGATTATAAGGTTTAATGGAATGAATATAGTACATATAAATAATTAAAAACAAGCTTAATCAATCCTATATTTTGTCCCTGTTGCTGAGATTATCATTGGGGAAACAATATTAAAATTACAAAAACACACACAAAAATGCACCAAACAAATGGAAAAATTAGACTGAAAGCCTAAAATCCTAAATAACATTTACCCATAGAGGATGCTCTTGGTCTAGCCTTAGCTGTTGGGTGGGAGGCAGAAGAATTAGTTTACCAAACCTTGGGAAGTTGAATACAACCATATTTATTCAGATTATGTTGGTGTTTTAAATTTGCTGATTATTCTAAAAAAAAAGTCTTTCAACTTTGTATTTGTTATGGTAAAGCATAGTAGTTTTCTTTCATTTGATTCTGTGCAAAGTATCCAAGGCATGGTCTGCTAGACTTGACTGATAATACTTATGGCAGCAGATGTATTTCTTATGTTCTTCTAGGCAGAGGTTAGCAGATCTCCAAGTATGATCATAATTTGATATGTTGCAAGAAGAAAGAACTTGGTAACACCTAGAACAGAGAGAGGATCTTTGTGAGAGTGGATTTATTAAAAAAAAAGGTTTCTACCCTGATATCATTGATCTTTTTAATTTTTACTATTCATTCTGGCTACTTCACTTGAAAAGATACCACTTATAAACAAACTGAGGGGTACAGCTGTGGACTATCCATTCTTTCCCCTTGCCAATTATTATATGGAGCATTTTCAAAAACATGTTCTTGATACTACTACTGTCAAACCTTCCATCTGGCTAAGATACTGACACGTTCTTCATTTGGCCACATGGCTCAGACACATTAGACTCCTTCCTCCTTTATCTCAACAGACAGCACCCCAGAATCCAGTTCACTATAGAAAAAGAAAACAATAATATCCTGCCCTTTACTAGATACTCTCATCACGTCTTCCCAAAGGCATCCTTTCTTTCCCAGTTTACAGAACTTATCTACTCACCCATGCAGGCAGATACATAAACTCCTCCCCTCAACACAGTGTTATAAAAATCCTTGTCAATAGAGCCCCCACAATCTCTGTTCCACCCAGGCTTAACTTACTGCTGAACTCTCCTTTATTCGCAAGACCCTCTTATCCAATGGTACAATGCCAAAAAGATCAACAAATTAATTGTTCTTCCCATCTCATTATACCTCTCTCAACATGCAGGCTATAGTAATGCTATCATTGTTCCTTATATCTGGGGCACTTCAAAAAAAAAAAATAAATAAATAAAATAAAATAAAATAAATAAATAACCAAAACTTTAAAGTACAATCTCTGCACCACTCAAACCTCATCTGAAGCTGGTTGTCCTCATTTTGCTCTCCCAAGGATCTTCTACCTCCTCTCTCTGTTCCAGGTGTTTACAAAATTCTTTATTCTTGCAACTTCTCGTATTATGGTCAAATAGGGAGATCTGCTAACATCCATTTAGAAGAACATAAGAAATACATCTGCTACCATAAATATGGTCAACGAAGTCTAGCTGATCATGCCTTGGATACTTTACATGAATCAAATAGAAGAAAACTACTATGCTTCACCACAACAAATACAAACTTGAAAGACTTTTTTTCTCCTGTAGATTCTTGTAGATAAGTTTATATGTTGGTTATACATAGCTTTTAATTTCTCAGGAAATGACAATGATACTAGAATATTAATTTAAAACTTTAATCAATACCTTCCTATATTTCGGCAATGTTATATTGCCATCTTCAGGAATCACAAAACAATGATATGTGCATGCAGGCACTCACACTAAGCAAATGTAGCTGAAGAAAGGCAACTGAAGTCAGTCCTAGAGTCCTAAAGGTGCCCCCTAGCAGACTAAATTGGGTTGAATTGGCCACTGAATTGATGATCTTAGAATGTAAGCTTCCCAAATTCGGGGCAGTCTCATGCACCCAAATTTGTTAAGGTTTGGGAAGTTTTTCAGACCTAAGGCTGATTCAAGAAACAGTCTTTCACACTTGTACTTGCTGCAGTGTAATAAAGTGGCCTTCCTCCAGCATATTCTGTGGTGGGTGTCCAATGCATGGTCAGCAAGTCCTAAGTGGCTGTATTGGTGAAAACAAATGTAGTCCTTGTATTTGAATATCCTGATATTGGGTGTCCTGCCTGTTTGGCAATAGTAGGACAGTTTGCAACTGCAAGGGACCTGGTATACCCAAGGTAGGTCTAGGGGAAGTGGCTGTCTTTGGTGGAGCAAATAAGAGATGCCAATTTCATTTCATTTGTAATTTATTACATTGATTAATATATTACATTTGTAACTGGTTGTGAGGTCATATTTTCTTAGGATTTTTGCTAGTTTTTTGGATGCACCCCTGGATATATGGAATGATGATAGATTTAGAGTAATTTCTGTTATGAAGGGGGGGGGGGGGGGTTTACTGGTTATAATATATTTTTGGGGTTTGTATCTATTGGTTAAGAAGGCGTAAGGATATGGTTAAGTTCAGCAGCTAGGGTATTGTTATCTGAACTGATTATTTTTGCCCTGTTATATAGGGTTTTTTCATTATCATCATCATAGGAGGGTGGGCATATTTGGGCTTATATAGGAAGTGACCACAGACTAGTCAGAGCAAAAATAAGGATCAACAAAAAATGGGAATGGAATAAGAAAAAAGCCCAATTTAGTGAATCTACAAAACCTCTATCACAATAAAACCTGTTATAGAGAATAACTCAAAAATGAACTAAAGTTAAACACAGCCACTACCATTAATGATGCTAATGAAATCTTAACTAAATTTCTCTTGAAATGTGAACTAGAAATAGGAGGTGCAAAAAGGCACCAAAGAAAGGAAAAACTAAAAAAACTTGATCTGATGAATTAAAGAAGAGATATGAAAAGAGATTTGAATGCAACCAATAAAATAGAATATTTGAAAATTTGTAAAAACTATATGCAAAAGGATGAAAAATGAAATTAGATCGTATAATACTAGGAAAATTAAAGAAACAATAGAAAAAAATAGCAATTTTTTTTCTACTGCTTTCTATAATTGCTGCTGTAAGAGGAAAAAATGATGAACTTATAAAAAAAATAGAGAAGCAATAATCAAAAGAATTCAGAAATTTTATACTGAACTTTATGAAGACAAGGAACGAGACATCCAAGAATGACCTATGGATAACTTGAGTGAGGAAGAATACAATGCCCCTGAGATCTTACAAGGTGAAGTGGAAATGGCATTGCGGGAAACGAAGAATGGAAAGGCCCCAGGAGAAGATGGAATTATGGTAGACTTCTTAAAGTTGGGAGAAAGTCCTGTCATCAAACAGCTGACCAAACTCTTTAATAAACGCCTAAAACAGAGAAAAATTCAAAAAAAATTGGAACAATTCACTCATAATAATAATTTTTAAAAAGGGCAATAAGCAAGAAATTAAAAACTACAGACCTATAAGCCTACTCCCCACCATATATATAGTCTTCACAAAAATTATAAATAATAGAATAAAATCTAAATTTGAGGGAATGCAATCCAGTGAACAAGCTGGATTAAGAAAATTATAATACTTTGGACCATATTCACATGTTAAGACAACTTAAAAGCTCAGGAAACTGAGAAACCACATATTGAAACACTAAAACATATTTACAATAACTTCTGCAATTAAATTATATAAAAACAGTGAAAAGTTTCCAATAGAAAAAGGTATCCGGCAAGACGAAACCATATCTCCCAAATTATTTACAGCTGCACTAGAGCAAGTCTTTAGAAGCCTTAATTGGGAAACAAAAGGAAAAAAACATAAATGGAGAAAGGCTGCATCATCTGAACTTGGAGATGTTGTCCTAATAGCAGATAATCTTGAAGATCTGGAAGAAAGGTTAAATCGGCTAAATGAAGCCTCCAGAGTAATTGGATTAAATTAGGATAAAATAAATTGGATAGAGAAAAAAAAATAAAATAAAGATGAATAAATACATAAACCAAAGAACTGTCAAAGTTGAAAACCATGAAACAGAACAAGTTACCTCATATGTATATTTGGGCCAGCTGATATCTTTTGAGGACTGTCAAAGAAAAGAGACTGAATTCACCTTGGATGGATGGCTTATGGGAAAATGAGAGATATACTCAGAAGTGACATCCCTATGAGTAAAAAGGAAAGCTTTCAACCAATGCATACTTCCTGTCCTTAGCATATGGAGGAGAAACATGGACTTTAATAGAAGCCCTAAACAAAAAGCTGAGAACAACACAATATCGAATGGAGAGAAGTATGCTAAAAATAACATTAAGAGATAGGAAGACAAATACCTGGATAAGATCTCAAACAGGTGTCACGGATATCGTAAAATACATTAAACATGCTAAGTAGAGATGGGCTGGCCATATTGTCAGATGCAATGATGGAAGATGGACTAGAAAAACACAGTGGAGACCAATGGATGGAGCAAGAAGAAGAGGAAGACCAAGAAGAAGATGGAAGGATGAATTGGAACAAGTTGCAGGAGTAAGATGGATGGGGGAGGCAGAAAACTGAGTGGCCTGGAAAACCATGGGGGGAGACTTTTGTCCAGCAGTGGACAGAACCAAAAGGTTGATGATGAAGAAGAAGGAGAAGATATAGTGTTTTTATAATCCCATATTGTTGGGAAGGGGGGGGGGGACTGCTGGTGAATTTATCTACCTGTATGTGAATTTTTTCTGTAAACAGAGAAAGCCACGGATCCATCAGGCTGGCATGTAATCAGCATGTCTAGGAAAGGGAGACTGTTGTTGTTTTCCTTTTCCAAGGTAAACTGGATCCTGTGGAGTTGATTGTTTAAGTATGTTGAGAAATTGTGTAGAGTATCCAAGCCATGAGGCCAAATAGAACACTTCATCCATATAGTGCAGCCAAATGTGTGAAATTGACTCTGTCCCATAATTTGTGTGGGACAGAGTTTAAGGCTTTTTCTTCAAAGGTCTCCATAAAGTTGGCCAGGGGTGGAGAACCAATGGCTGTCCCCTCTCTCTGTTTGCAGAATTTTCCATGCCAAACGAAATAGCCTGAGTTCATGGTGAACTGAAATAGGGCTGAGATATCAGGAGGAAATTTGGCTTGGATGAGGTCTAAGATATCTTTGAGTAGGGAATAAGGAGGAGATATCAAAACTGACCATTATGTCAGAGTGTTGGAGTGAGAGGTTTCCTATACCGGCTTTAAAGTGGGCTGAGTTTTTGTGTGTGAGCACTTTGTCTAAATGTTTGGCTAATTTGTATTTGGGGGAATCAATGCCATCCATAATGGGATGTAATGGTACATTTTGCTTATGGATTTTTTGTAGTCCATATGGGAGGGGGGGGGGGAGATTTATAGTTAAAAGGTTTTAGTCTATTAATCACTTCCATGGGCCAATACTTTTTTTTTCTTTTTTTGAATCACCAGCAGATTTAAAACACCTTTAGTTGCAAAATATCACTTATCCAATAATGATAATGCCATTTAGTGGAGAAACCGACGAACATCTAAAAGTAATAACTAACTAACTCAATTTATTTAACTAATTAAATTACTTAAGCCAATATTTCATCTCAGTTAGGAAGGTTTGAAACTGATTATAAAAGGCAGGCTCTTACAGGTCAGCTTGCAAGTCGGCTTCATTCAAGCACAGGTAAGCAGATATCTTGGCATACACATCGCAAACTTGTCGCAACACATCTGTGACAATTAGGCCCATACTCATGAAGGCCTGCATCCCTTTATTCAGAGAGCTCATCATACAGCACGTTTTCAGTGGTATTGTATCCATAAAAACTGGACAAGACACCAATGGACTAATGTATTCTTTACAGATGCGAGTTCTTTTAGTCTTTCCTCTGATTCCAGACAACACTTGATCTGCCATAAAAGTGGTACTGCTTACCATCCAGGGTATGTTCTTGAAAGAGACAGATACGGTAATGCTGGGCTAATGGTGTGGTGAAGCATTATGCTTAATGGACACACCAAGCTACAACTGCTGGAAAAAGGGACTATGACTGGTGAACGACATTGCAATGAAGTTCTTCAACATCATGTTCAATTGTTCCTTGGTACTGTAAGTGAAGAATTCATTTTTATAGATGACAATGCCACACAATATCACATATGAGCAGTGGAGATACTTCTGGATACCGATGATATTAATCAAATCAAGTGGCCAGCATGCTTCCCCAGATCTCAACCCCATAAAACATATTTAGGATGCAATAATGAGATGCATCGCTGCTCAAAATTCCTATCCAGAACACAAATAAGGTCTTATCCTTGCTCTGATGGAGGAACGAGGCAGTATGCCTCAAGAACTCCTGAATCACTTGGTGCTTAGCATGGTACATGGTACAACATTGCAAGAGCTGCATCACAGTTTGAGGGTGGACATATTTCATACTGAAATGTCTCTCCATGTAGTTTTCTGGAAGCACTGTAAATTAATTCCTAAACTATGTCCTTAGGAAATTTGTAACTTTGGCCTAAAATGTATTGCAATTAATTTATATGAAATTTATAACACATTTTTTGTGTAATATAATTATGTATGCTGGCAATAAATTTATGTCTCTGTTCGACTGTAGTCAAAAAAATTTTTTTCATGTACAGATCAAAATGTGGTTCGTCCTTAGCTTTTGGACACCAGAGTGTATAACATTCTTACTGGTTCATGTATATGGCATAACTAACAGCACAGCTATAATTTCAACAGTTTTGAAAGATTCCATGCATCAAGGCTTAAGTGCTGGGAAAAGCTAATGATAAAAGTTTAATGGAGTAACAGCACTAGGAAATGATTAAAAAGAGTATTTAATGCTTCCAATATTTCATCTCAGTTACAGAGACAGCATCATCAGGATAAAAAATGAGACTTGTAACACACACAAAGGCAGCACTGAAACATATGGATAAAAGACCAGAGTCTTAATTAGGTGGGGCACCTATCGACACCTGTTGGCAACCTGAGATCTTGAAGTATTAGTGATTCCCATATTTTGGGAAGTTTTATGCAACCACATTCATTTAAATTAGGCTGATTTTTAAGAACAACAACAGGTTCTAAAAAAAGTCTTTTTATTCCAAATTTACTGTGATGGAGCATGATGGTCTTTTTCCAACTGATTCTGTGCAATGTATCCAATGCATGGTCTGCAAAGCAAGATTGACTATAGTCATGACTGCAGATGTATTTTTATTTATTTATTTTTTTTTTTATGTTCTTCCATTTGGATGGTAGTTGATCTTCCTGTCTGTCCATAGTAGGCCAACTTGCAGGAACAAGGAACTCAATATACACCTGGAACTGAGAGGAAAGGGAATCTATCTTTAGTGAAGCAAATAAGGATAGATAGTTTTAAATGGGGCTTGAAAATAGTGGAAAGGTTGTATTTCTTTAAGATTCTGGATATTTTTTCAGATGTGCCTCAGATACATAGGATGGTGATAACATTACTAAAACATTTCTAAAGAGAAGATTGTTGATTGGGGGGAGGGATTGATTATTTTTTTTGGGAACTTTTTTTTTAGCAGATAGCAAAGTGTGGTATATATGATTGAGTTCTGTTGCAAGAGAGGTATCATTGGAATGAAGGTCATAAGCTCTATGGGGGTTGGTGTTTTTATGACACCATATTGTTGAGAGGGGGGGGAGTTTGTGAATGTCTCTGCATGTGTTAGGTAGGTGGGTGACCAAGGTTTGTCTAAGACCAAATAGAAAAGACATCATCTACCTTATTTCAACCAGATAGAAAGTCTGAGAGGGGCTTAGCCAGGAGCTTGTTTTTCAAATCTTCCATAGAAAAATTGGCTGGGGGGGGGGTATGCGAAAGGGAAGACCACGCTCTATCTGTTTATAAATTTGTTCTTCCAAGAGAAATAACTGGAATGGATAGCCAAGGTAAAAAAAGTTAATGATATCAAGTGCAAAAACTTTTTTTAAAAACAATAAGGTGTCATTTAAGAGAATGTTAGCGAACAATGAAGTAATGTCAAAACTCACTAGGATATCAGTATCATTAACAATTATATTTTCAATGGAGCTTTTAAAATGGAAAGATATTTTATGTATGTGGTATGACCAGTCAGGAGAGCAAGAGATTTTGCCAACTGTTTGGATAATTTATAGCAGGGAGAATTAGTAGTATCTGCTATGGATCGTAAGGGGAAATTGGGTTTATGAATCTTAGGCAAGCCATATATGGGGGGGGGGGGATTCCAGGGAGCATCTTTTAGAATCTGCTGCTACTATTAAAAATCAGCCTAATTCAAATAAATATTGTTGCATAAGACTTCCCAAAATAGAAACCACTAATACTTTTGGATCCCAGTTTATACCCTAGACCACCAACAGGTGTCCCACCTAGTTAGAACTCTAGTTTTTCCTCCATGTATTTCAGTTAATTTTGTGTGTGTGTGTGTGTGTGTGTGCGTGCGTGTTACGTCTCATTTTGTACTCCCTGTTGACGTCTCTGTAACTGAGATGAAACAGTGAAAGAATTAAATACTATTTTTAATTGTTTCCTAGTTCTGTTTCACTCAAACTTTTATCGTCAGTTTTGAGATAAATAGAAACCTGTCATTATTCACTATTTTTTCAAAAAGATCTTGCATGTTTAATGTTTTACTGCAATTCTGAAATCATATTACACTTTCATCAAATTTGCTGAAACTGTTTCTTTATTATCGTTAAAACATTTGCACATTTACCCAAAATTTAATTTCTTCCTTTCCAAACCCTTTCATCAGATCTTCAGGCAGGTAAATGTATCAAATACAGAGATAGCTTTAGCAATTTCTGATTCATTTTCAACAAATCTTTTTATAAAATACATTATTCCTTCATCTATTAGTTCCCCCCTCCTCCTCCGGTTCAGCACTTGACTCTTTGCATACATTAGTTGAATACCATTATATACACCTAGACTAAGCACATCACCTAAAATTTTCATCTCAAAATATGTGGAACTTCTCTCATTTCTTTCAGGATAGTCAATGGTACTGTATACATAGTATTTTGTTTGATTAAGCAACAGATTTTCCTTTCAAAAAAAAAGCAAAAAATCTAAAAGATTGAAGAAAATATGTCTTCATTTTCTTTAACAAGCCATTTTATGTTGCAGCATCATCTTCTTTTCAACTGTCTATTTACTCCAAATGCATAACCACTGCAGAGTAGTTGTTAACAAATGCAGTCAGTGTGCCCACTATTAGACACCCACCCACCCTACTGAATATAGATATGTAAATATGAGGATTGTTTGTTTGGTTGCTGCTTTTTCCAATTCTTTCAGTCTTTTTTTTTTTTTAATTCTGATAAAAGGTATATATATATTTATATATATCTTTTTACCACTGTTTCAATTTCAGAACACAAAGAAAACATCTTTAAAAAATTCAAAACAGCTAGATTCAAATTATGTGCAATATGGTGTTGTTGATATAAGATCTAGATATTAAGCAATTATCAGTCTTCCATGGCAAGAATAACTTGTTCATTTCACTCTAATGTATCCAAGTACTTGAGCTATTGAGTTTTGGAGAGTAATTATAGAAACAAATGCTTTAATATTTTGATCTATAGAAGCATCTAGAACACTCACTCTAGTGGAGTCTGATTTCCTTAACCAATTCTTGTTTAATGATACAAGCAATAACAAATACAAATTCTTTACATTCCTGTCATTTTGGTACAACTACAAGGTCTATTACCAGGTCTGGAGCTGTATTGCAAATTTAAACACCTAACAAATTTTTGTCAGTAAATGGTTTACTGAATTTAGCTCTATAAATGCTGTATCAAAACATACACTTTTGAGGCATTCGAGCAATTTTGAATACATCATTTTTTGGCAGGCAGAAGTGTGTTTTTCTGACTGTTTCCAGCCAAGCATTTTTTGTGAGAACTGGATGCCTCAAAAAAAAACCTAAATATTTCTACTTTGGAAGGTCATCAAAACCTTGTGGTAATCTGGAGTTAATATCAGCAGCTCTGGAATATGTTTTACATGCAAAATGAAAAATTGTCTTTGTAGCATAACTATTTGAATTCTTTGAGCCATTTATCTGTCTTGGAGGTTATGTCTTACTTGATGACACAACAGAACTCTTTCCTCTAATTTTGCACCATTTCATAAAACTAAAAAGCATAGTTTGTGTTTCCTTTTGTTTATCATTTATTGTTGAAAGGTGAATTTATATAAATTATTCATAAACAATAATTCAAAGAAAATGATAAAATTTACAAAGATAACAAGAAAGTGCTTTGGAGCCAGACTCACTTTGCCCAATGTAATGTTTGCCATGTAATCTAGTCTCAGACTATCTTTGCAAGGTAACTGTATTTTTTAAATAACATTATCATTAAGTAAAATGTTTTCAAGTGTATAATTACTATACACGTTGTGAAAATAAGCTTATGTGAATACTACACTGCAACTGCACACCTACTTAAGGGTTAAATCGGATGTCAGAAGAATCAGAATAGGGTTCCAATAAAACTGCCACGGTTGCAGCCATTCTGGCAGACATGCTTATTGGACATTACAAATTCAACCCTGGTCAAGAAACCACAAACTTCTTTGTGAGACAAATGTAAGCAATTCTCACACTAATCAAAGAAAGTTTATGAACACAGATGACCTTATTCCATTCAAATCGTTTTCTGGAATGCCAACAGTCTAGGAAGTAAAATAATCCTGGTAAACAAAACTCATCTCTGCCCAGCTGACAATACAAGGCTCATAAATTACGTTCTATAACGTAATAACCAATCCAATGTCAGAGGAGGCAGAATGGGTATCTTTATCAAATACAACGCTGAGCATAGTGAAATCGAAAACCCTCAACTGCTAACATTGAGATCACAGGAGTGGAAATTCAGACAGCCAATGCCAACAGCCTGGAAATCTACTCTATACACAACTCTATTATTGAAACTGACTTGGTGGAGATACTGGAAACAAATTGTGCTAGTAACAGGTGACTTAAATACCAAGCACCTAGCCTGGAATAGCAAGATCACTAATAGGAACAGTAAAATACTCATTTTTTGCTTCCTAGACGATTTTGATACCACAAGGAATATTGCAGTTGTGGGACCTCTAGATCACACACTAATTATTATTTATTTGTATGAGGGTTCTCCCTTTTTTTGGGGGAGGGGACCCGAAAACCCAAGTTTCTGGGTAAAAAAATCCTCTAACTCTGTATGACACTGGCTAACTCACCTTTAGTTGAACGACACCAGATAAAGGTTCCTCACGTCATGGACAGGAATTAAACCCAGGTCTTTCCGACCAAAGGGCTTTGTCTATACCGATTCAACTACGGAGGCTCTAACACATACTACAGCATGACAGGACATCCCAACATTTTAGACATTGCCATATTCTGAAACGTTGCTCAGCAATACAGGCTGAATGTGGTGGATAAACCCAGTTCTGACCACAATCCAGTACTACTTCACTTAGGCTTAGAACAGGAAAATACCACTCACCATCTATTAGTAATCAACTGGGGAAAGCTACCTAACACACTCCTCAAGTTTACAGTCCCAACCATCAAATCTAAAGATGTGATTAATACTTCAATAAACAACATAGAAAAACAGATAACAGCACTCCAAGCTGCTACCTCTGCAATACTATACTGAAACACTGACCACCTCCCAGAAGAAATCAAGAATTTCATCTGCTAGAAGAACAGAGTCCGACACCAGTATCGCAGGATGCGACCCCCTGGCCAACAAACCCTCAACAGAGCCCACTAGAACCAACAGTGGGAATTAAACCACCATTCCTAAACACTGAGGATTATTTACTATGGAAGATAACAAGGTGCTCAGGAATGGACTCCCCCCCTCCCATATCACCACCAATCGATGGTGAAACAGATTTGATCTATCATGATGATGAGAAAAGCAGAAGCTTTCACTGACAGTTCAGAAAAATAGTGCAGCCAATATATGCATACAGACCTAGATTTCATCAGTAAAGTTCGCGCCAGCATACACTGCAGGCTGAAGCACCCAAATACCCCAAATGACACCCAAACAAAGTCTCCCACTAAAATATGGGAAATAGTCAAGAAATTAAAAAGCAGGAAAGTACACGGCCTAGATGGGATTTCCAACAGGGTCATTAAACAACTATCTCACAAAGCTATTATGCACCTTGTAGGAATCATTAATGCAATGTTAAGATTTCACTACTTTCCGCCATGCTGGAAAGAAGCTGACATAATCCTAATCCAAAAACTCAGGGAAAGCAAAGCAGTTCCCTCAGAATTATTACAGTGCAATCAGCTTACTCTCCTGCTTAGGAAAGACAAGATTGCAAAAAATTATAAGGGAAAAAAACCTTATACCCGATGAGCAGTTTGGCTTCTGAGAATCACCCCGCTGTACACAAACTGTGAGTTGTGGAACACATCAGTGTGGGATGCAACTGGAAATAGCATACCACTGCCATCTTTCTTGGCATTAAAAAGGCATTTGATAAGGTCTGTCATAGAGGGCTGCTCTATAAACTAATTTACATCAAATGCCAATTAGGCATAATCAGCCCTATCAGTTCCTTTCTCGAAGATCAGAAGCTACAGGGTATCAAATCATCCAAATGCAGAATTATAGCAGGAGTTCCCCAGGACTCCCTACTGTTACCTTTACCCTGCATAGCCACAACCACTGCAAAATTGGCCCAATCCTTTAGGCCAAGACTGGTACTTGTAACTGAAAAGCTGAATAAGAGTAGTGGTTCAGGAGATGGCACATCAATGCAGACAAGTGTTGCTGCCCTCTTCATGAGGAAACAGGCATCCCCCTGAAGGCGAAGTAATCGTGTTTGACAACTCATCCTCTGGCAGCTAGTCACTAAATACTTTACGGTTACAGCTAGATAAAGGACTTTGTTTTGTATCTCATGTAGTTGGGTTTGGTCTCAAAAGCAAACAAAACAATAAGACAACTTTACCCGTTACTGAACCAATGCAGTCAGCTAGGCACAGAAATCAAGCTGGGGACACACACACACAGGCAGACTCAAATATCAAAAAAATACAAATCATACAAAACAAGTGCATGCATATAGCTTTCAATCCACCATGGTTCATGAGGAATGCACAGCTTCATTGAGAAGCCAATATCCCAGCTATCACAACCTTTCTACATGAAATATCTGCAAACTTTTGCAGCTATTTCTGCAAACTATGAGGAACACGTCTTCAAGACACAAATGCCCAAAAAACCGCACTCTGCAGGTAAGTATAAAATACAATACTAATCAGCCCATAATGGGCGAGTCAAGTGCCCACTAAACAAGCCTAATTTGCATTTTTTTCCTTTCTTTTTTCAGAAACAAATAAAGGGATAAAGAACCAAAGGTCGGGTCCATCTTGCCAGAAGCATTAACCATTCATTTCAATAATTTATTTTTAATTTTTTAACATAGCAATCTTGTGTCAGAGAGAGATATTATTCATAAATGAACTCTTGGTAAGTGCATAACTAAAGCCTCTTCAGCTGTTCATCTCAGTAATTTATTTATGCACCTACCAAGAGTTCATTTATGAATAATGTAACTTTCTGACATGAGATTGCTATGGTACAGAATAGAGGGTTTTTGCCTGGTCTTGATGAGAGCAACGAGTTCAAAACAGCTGTCAGGCTAGTATCTATATCTTTTAAGTAGTGCCAATCCAAAGATAATTCCTATAGCAATGGTTATATTCTCATAATCTCTCTGGTAAATTTTGAAACTTTTTTTAAGTTTCTGTCTTATCAAGCTATAATATCAATGGATTAATAATATCCATATAATTTATAATTCAATCTATGCCAGATTAAAGCCTCTTCATTTCAATATTTTACTTCAATTAAAGCCAAATGTTTAAGTTTATCTATAAGTTGGTAATGCTGCTACTAAATAAATGAAAAAGTTGTATTATATACAACTTTTAAACTCTTTACATGCAACTTTGTGTAATTGCGCAGCCACTTAATTGGGCAAAATTATGTTATTCCTGATGTGGCCCAATTAACCAGAATCCACAGTGCATGCATATATATATATATAGATATAGTGAATTATAATATCATATGCATGAAATAATGGGCTGAGTCTAATAACACCAAATTTGATATCAGGATTAATCCATTTCTTTTACAACATGATCCATACATGTGATGATGAATAGCAGCAGAAATAATCTGTAGCTAGCATTGCCCTACATTTCCCATATTAATTTCTCACTTTCCCCTATGTCCTTCAATTTTAACTTCTCACTTAAAGTATAGGCAATACACTGCCCTGTATAATAATTGTAGAATATTGAAGCTTTCATTGACGTCTTATCACATTTTGTAGATCTGGAAAAATCTACAAAACTTAAACAGAGATCCTAGCTTTGTTTCAATCAATGATTTCTCGTCTCTCTTTCTTAAATCATGCAGTTCAGTCAATGTAAATTATTATTATTATTATTATTATTACTGTTCTGGGAAACTCCATGGAGTCGACAGACTCATCGAGGGAGGCCTTAACAACATGTCTGGAACAACTATTCAACATTCACACAGTATCTATCATATCTTGCCTTGAACTCATTCACGGTCGTAGCACCCACAACAGACTCTGGAAGCTTATTCCACTCATTCACCACAATCCAAGTAAAAAACCTAGCTCTAACACCCTTGTCAACCACGCTCTTGTCCAGCTTCCATGCATGGCCCCTAGTCCTCCCGCCACCAGTCATATTTTCAAAAATATCTTCTGGATCAATCTTATAAAAACCCTTCAGTAATTTGAATGTCTCAATCATATCACCCCTCCTTCGCCTATCATCCAATTCCTGCAACCCACAAATCCTCAACCTATTCTCATAAGGTTCATTCCACAGACCTGCTATCATCTTGGTCACTCGTCTCTGGACCCTCTCCACTTCCTCCCCATCACGAAGAAACCCTGGTGCCCATAACTGGGCACAGAAGTCCAGATGGGGTCTTATCAAGGCTCGATACAGAGGAACAACAACTTGCTTCTCTCTGCATGTCAAAGTATTTTTCATAAGCCAAGTGATTTGGTAAGCTGTTTTAGTTACTTTTGCAATGTGCCCCCTAAACTTCAACTCCCTATCCACCAGCACTCCCAAATCCCTGGCCTCATCAATCTCCTGGAGTACGGTTCCACCTATGCGATATACTGCTGCTATTCTTTTCACCCCAAAGTGCATAACCTTACACTTTGCCACATTAAACTGACATCCATTTTTCCTAGCCCAGTTCTCCAAACTATCCAAATCATCCTGTAAAATTTTGACATCCTGTGCACTCACAATTGCTCTACCCAACTTTGCATCATCAGCAAACAAGTGAACACTTCCTCTCAAATCCTTTCCAATATCATTGATGAACAAATTGAAAAGCAGTGGTCCAAGAACAGAGCCCTGCGGCACTCCACTAGTCACAAGACGTCTTTTTGACTCCACTCCTGAATAAACCACTCTCTGGTATCTCTCCTTCAACCACCCTCCTATCCATCTTACCAACCCTATATCTATCCCCATCTGCTCCAGTTTACTGATTAGGGTTCCATGTGGTATCCTGTCAAAGGCCTTGGCAAGGTCCAGTAGTATCACTGTAAACCCATTACCCCTATCCAGTTCAGCATCACTGTGTTATAAAATGTGAGCAAGTTACTGAGGCATGATCTACCCTTCACAAAACCATGTTGTCCCCCATAGAATATCCCATTTTCATCTATCCAATCCTGTATTCTTATCTTGACTAATTTCTCTAAGACCTTGACAATGATTCCTGATATGCTAATCGGTCGGTAATTTACAACAGCAGTCTTGGAACCACCTTTATGCAGTGGAACTATTTTCCCCTCCTTCCACCCGCTCGGGACTAACCCAGACCCGAGACTCAAATTAAACAAAATGGTCAAGAGTACTGACAATTCTTTAGCTGCCACTCGTACCACATGAGCTGGTATACCATCCAATCCCACAGATGTATTGACATTGAGGTTATGCAATAGACTACTCACCTCCACTTCATTCACCACAATTCCCGTATAATCTACTGGTTTATTCGTTTCTGCAATGTCACCACCTGGATGATGTATTCTTGCAAAGCGCTCACTCAGTAACTCAGCTATCTCAACTGATTCAGTTACCTCCCTACCATCGGCATTCTTTAAAATCATTCTGCCATGTACATTTTTCCTTTTACTTGCTACATATCTAAAAAACTTTAGGATTCTCTTTAGCCTGCATGGCCAATGTTCTTTCGTAATCCTTTTTTGCTTTTCTTACCACACTCGTCACCCTTCTGGCCTGCGCTTTATACCGTTCATGTGCCTGCCGGTCACCTTTCTCCTTAAATTCCCTCCATAGTTGTTTCTTTTTTTGCAGCTCAAGCTTAATGGTGTTATTCATCCATTTAACCCCTACTTGATTTATTATTCGAACTCTAGGTATACAGTCAGCCATTGCTTCATGCAAGCACTTCTTAACTACCTCCCATGCACTATCAACTTCTAGTCCTTGCAGTTGTACATGCCATGGCACTGAGCCAATCAAACTCCTAAGCTTGTCATACTTTCCAGCCCGATAATTCCACATGTACCCTGTCTTAATTGAAAATTCCACACCTTTAGCCACCTCCCAAGTCAAGACCCTATGATCACTCTCGCCGATTGGTGGCAATGTGGTCATATTTGTTACAGCCAAATCCTCAGATGTAATTACTAGGTCAAGCACTCTCTGACCCCTAGTATTTTCCATTACATGCTGTCGCAGATAGTTATCCCTTAATAACCGCATAAAATCCAATTCCTTCCTCCCGTGTGTCCTCTCCTCACTCCAATCAATGCGACCATAGTTGAAATCTCCCATAATAATCACCCTCCTTCCACTCATTTCTTCTATTTGCTTGTGCATATTGTCACCACCATCTTTTCCATCACCTGGTCTATAGCAGCACCCAATTGTATATTTAGTTCTGCTAGCTACAATCTCACACCAAATGGCCTCAAATGTGCTCTTTTCTCTATCCTGCAATTCAACTTCTATTCTCCTTGGCTGTAGCTCATCAGCTATCATCAACAATACTCCTCCCCCCATTTTATTCTCTCTGTCATTCCTGAACACACTATACCCATCACATTCAATCCCACTAGCTATATCATCTAGAGTCAGCCATGTTTCACTAATACCAATAACCTGTGGTCTGGAAGTGCCAACCATGGCCAAAAACTCTTCCTTCTTGTTCCTAATACTCCTAGTAT
This sequence comes from Typopeltis vanoorti, assembly GCF_054136105.1. Classification (NCBI taxonomy): domain Eukaryota; kingdom Metazoa; phylum Arthropoda; class Arachnida; order Uropygi; family Thelyphonidae; genus Typopeltis; species Typopeltis vanoorti. Next base: position 17,175,960 of record NC_143574.1, on the reverse strand, counting down.
TAGTGTACATGAATTTAAGACCCCCATTAGCCCCAACCCTACCTTGATGCCTTATATTAACTATCCCACTCTGGTTTGTTGTCCTTATTTGCTCTAGCATATTATATTCATCCTTATATTCAACTGCCTCCCTAAGGACTGTATATCTACTCCCCCCCCCCCTTAACGAATCTAGTTTCCCTGAATTTGCACATCCACTACATTCAGCAGCACTTTCTCAAGTCTTCTTACACCATAACCATTCAAATGCAAGCCATCCATCTTATATAGATCGTTTCGCCCATCAAACTCTCTCCACACGTCAACAAATTCCACACCACTCGTCATACATAACCCACGCATAAAGTCATTCGCAATTATGGCCCTCCTTTTAAACATTTCATTGTCTTTCCGTGGCAAAAGACTAATCATTCTAACTCTCTCACTCTTTTCTTTTGCTACCTCAAACAATTCATTCAGGTCTTCTATCATTTCCATTTTATCTCCTTTCAAATCATTCGTACCTGCCACAACAATCATTTCTTTCACCCTTTCCTTTTGCTCTCTAATAGACTCAGTTACATCCTTTATGGTCGCACCAGGTTGGTACGATTTTGTCAAATCCTCTACTAACACACCTTGTACTAATGAGTCTCCATACAGCACTCTATCCTTCATTTTGTTCATGTTCACATTCATACGCCTATTTTTCCTGTCATACCTTTTATTATTAGTTGGTTCATTCAGTCGACTTTTGTTCATGCACTCTAGCTGCTGTTTTGCCCTTTCTATCGCACCATTCAACAACGCGATCTCATTCAATGCATCTATCTCATCTTTTTTATTCTCTGAGAAACCATTAATACTATCATTCACACTCTCATAATTCTCATGTACAACCTTGCCGTTTCTTGTCATATCGCTATTTTCTTCATTCTGAAGTTTGACAAAAATATCACACTCACGATCCGAAATACACTTCAATTCGCTGTATACATCTGAAAATATACATCTGTATTGGATTACTTCTGGTCCAATACCATCTAATCCAGATGTCTTCCAGATTTCTGACAGCTTTCGAACATCCAATATTGAAATATAATCCAGAGTGCATTCTTTCTGGATATTTTTTTACCAATGATGTAACATTTATCCATATAAGAGTAGTTTAGCTATACAAGAGTAGTTTGGCATTAAAACAGTGCTAAGTGGCAAAGCCTCCGCAACTTATATGCCACATTCCCATGACTGGACTATTGCTTCCACCCTTCCAAACCAAACATGTGCACCGAACTTATCACCAAAGTAATTCTCACTGGCAAGGAAACATACATTCCACACACTATTCTGAACTTCCATTCCCTAACTAAACCTTAGTTCTCCAAAAGATGTGCCAAGGATGTACAAATGAAAAACCAAATGTACCATAACTGGCTCAAATCAAGAACTCCATCCTTCTTTAGAACTTATACTGAAGGCCGAAATAGATGCAAAAAAAAAAAAAAAAAAAAAAAATCAATGCTTCCAAAACAGAGTTTGAAAGAGCAAAAAGCAGGAAACTAGCAGCCTGCCCAAATGGCAGCAGAGCCTTTGGGTCTCTCACCAAAGCAATCGGCTGTAACTTCTGCCCAACACTATTCCCATCCCTATCATACCCAGATGACTTTATTGCATCATCACCCACAAAAAAAGCCAATCTTCTGGCTTCACACTTTGCTTCCATTGCATGCATAACTGACAATGGTAAATGCTCTCCTCCAACCATTCCAGATGCCTAACATACAATGCCCCCCCCCATATCCTTTTGCTAGAAAGAGATCAGAAAAATACTGTCCAAATTAGACAGAAAAAAGTCTTCTTGCCCTGATGACATTCCTTCAGTTGTCATGAAAGTTTGTGCACAAGAACTAACTCCTATCCTATGTTGCCTGTATATACTCTATTACTCCACTGGTATTTATCTAACAACCTGGAAACTGGCCTATATTCAACATATTCCCCAAGTCGTTTACCTCACTCCTGTCTAAAGTAAGGAAAAAATCATCAATTCCCAACTCCTACACTACCTTGATGGGGACCCACCTGATAAACAATCACCAGTATGGATTCTGTCGCTGCTGATCAACAGGTTACCTGCTCACAATGTCACCCCTCTCTGGACAAATACCATTGAGAAGTTTGGCAAATCTCAACTGGTTGCACTTATTTAATATCTCAAAAGCTTTTGACCAGATCTGGCACAAAGGCTTACTAAGCAAACTACCATCATTTGGTCTGTCTCAGGACTTCTGTAGTTGGATTGCCAGCTTTCTGTCTGGACACACAATGTGTGTGATGGTGGATAGTTCCTTATCCTCTCACCATTCAATTAATGCCGGAGTTCCCCAAGGTTCTGTCCTCTTGCCAACCCTCTTCCTTCTATATATCAATGACTACTTCAGCTGACCTCCAACCCAATACATAGTTTTGCACATGACAGTACATTGCGCTCCTTCCTTTCATTTGGCAAACTTTACTGTACACAACTCACTTCAACCTACAGAACATCAACCACCACCACCCTCAATTCTGATCTCCGAACCATCCTCCAATGGGGGTTCAGATAACCTCATCAATTTGAATGCTAATGAAATCCAGTTCTGTCTTATTTCTCAAAAAAGGACCATTTTTTCCCAGTATTTCTTTTTGACGATACCCACATTTCCAGACAATTTGAGATTTCTCTTCTTGGAATTATCCCCACATCAAACCTCTCATGGCATAAACACATAACAACAATTGCATCCTCAGCTTCAAAAAAACTAGGATTTTTCTTTTGCTCAAGACGTTACTTCACCCTTGAACAGCTGTTAACATTATACAAATCACAAGTCTGCCCAGTTATTGAATACTGCTCTCACACTCAACATATGGGGTGGGGGTCCCCAAAAGCTCCCTCAAAATGCTTGACTCAATACAGAGGAGAGCAATTAAACTCATAAATGACCCATCTCTTACCAACTCACTCCCCCCACTTTCGCACAGACATTTGGTTTCCGCAATATGTATATTCTACAAATATTTCCATGTTAAACGCTCATCTGAAATAACATCAATAATTCCTCCACTTAGTACTAAGCTTGCTGGAATACGTGCAGCTGCTGATCAACATCCCTTCACAGTGCACCTTGAAACAAACAGAACAAGTTTCTTTTCCTCTTCCTTCAACCCTGCAACTGCTGTATTGTAGAACAGTTTTCCCCCTGTTGTGTTTCCCAAGGAATACGATATACAGTCTTTCAAATCAAATGTAAACAAATTCCTCCTTTTCCAACCCACTATCCATATACGGTACTAATATATTATAGGTCGATCAACCAACCTCTCATGTATGAGCTCGACATAAAGAGAAAAAAAAATGCTATTTAATAATTTCTCAAAGTAATAATTTAAGAGATCCAAAACATCCTTATCTTCAATTTTTATTCTACCTTTATCATCTAATTTCCTTTGTGGTACTTTTTCCTCTATTTCTAAGCTATTTAAATAGCCTCCAGAACCTTTGACATCTTCCTATATCTTCTATATTCTTCCCATTACTTCTGTTCAGCTTCTATTACTATAACTTGGTTTTCACATATTCTTCTCTAAGGAAAAATGCTGACTTATTTGCCAGAAACATATAATACAATTTCTTCTTTTCTAGGAATGTCTCATCAATTTTTTAAGTATACCATGACTTTCTGGTTTTTCTATCGTTGCAGACAACTTCACTACATGCTTTCTTTCCTTGGTAATGCAATGAATGTTTATTCAGATTTATCACTGGGTTTCTAACATATAGTACTTGGTTTCAAAATCTTTCACTTCCTTTCTCCAATAATTTTTATATTCTGCATTCTTCCAACAGCCACATTTAAAAGTTGCTCAACAAATCCAATAATATTTATTTTTGTGTTTGGTGTTGAATACTATAGCTCCTCTTTCCTTTTGCTGATTACCACTATCCAAATAAATCAACTTAGTTATTATTTAAAAACAGTCTGTTTGAATCTTGGTTGCAGAATACCAATTATACCGACACAGTATTTTTGTAAGCCCTCTGCTGTCTACATCTCTTTTCCAATGTTTCTTCCTATGTTAAAAGAATTAATGTTAGAAGCATCAACATAGAATCTTCAATTTTGTAGAGTAGTTGGTCCTATAGCTGCCTTTTTGCTGTGTCCCAACCAGCATAACATTCAATTATGTTATATTATTATCATTTAAGTTAATGTAGATTACAATTTAATGGTTAATTTCCAAACTGCTAGCCTATTCTCATTTATCCAGTATCTGGGTAAATGCCTATTAAAAGGTGCAGCATGGGCAGCATCATTGGATCAGAAGTTCTGGTTGACTCTGCATTTGTTAAAAGATATGTGGAGAATTTCTCTCAGTTATCTAGTACTGATTCCCTTCTTACTGTAACGAACAAATAATTGATAAATGTTTTTTAACTGAGGCACAAAGTGCTTTAAGGAAAAATATTTCTTCTATAAGCATTTTCACATTTGTCTAATATTCCATTTAGGCAACTCTTTGATCATCTACTAATAATGGCTCAATATCTGTCATATATTGTTTTCAAAATCACTGATGTTTCTCTGGACATTTCGATTTTTACTCTGGTCTGAACATCTTTAATGAGTTTTTGAATGCAAACTTCTCCCAAACTTTTGACAGAGATTTGCAACCTCTTGTCATCCAGAATAATTATAACTTTAGTGAAATCAATTTGTAATCCAGGATTTTCTCATTCTGCCAGGAGCAAATACCATCTGCCAATGTTCTCAACAGGAAGAGTGATATAATTTTTGCTATTGACTGTGAAACTTCTATTTCATGTTTCATTGTAATGGTTATTAGTTTCTAAGAGTACTCATATTTTGGTAGGTTGGTAGGTTTCCTGTTGTGATGCACAAATTTGGCCATCAAGTGATTTAATGAATGGTTTTAGGTAAAACTCAGAGGCACCTGAATTAGGAATTCTACATGTGAGGTCCAGATCATCTCATAGTATTTGGCGAATATGTGGAATGGGCTACTGTTATGAGTAGGCCATCCCATTCATTAACTAAATACCATGTAACTGGTATTTGGTAAATGTGTTCTGCAAATGGACTCTCTGAAAATGAGTCCTCAGACTTCCTAGAATAGTTATAATAATAATAAATCATTAAATGATAGGGCATCTTTCATGGTATTTCTAGGAATGTCTTTTGGAAAATTTGTTACATAAATACAATTTTTGTGCAATAATCTGCAATAAAACAGACAATACATGAGCCCATACATTAATATACACCAGGGTTTCCCAAACTGTGTTCTGCAGAAAGTGAATAAGTGTTCCGTGAAAAATTATCAAAATTAATACGAGCCTGGAATGGTTTTAAATGCTGCGACAAGTTCAAACATGTTTGAAAATCAGGTGCTCCTCACTTTGCATGTGGATTGTGCTATTAAGGCAAGCTTGCGCTGGCCTTGACTCAGCCACTGGCTAATAGCCAGCTGCTGTTGTTGACACCTCCGAGTCCGAGTGAAGTACGGAGGTATCTATTCTAGGAAATGTGCGTCACAGCAAAGGTCAATGCGATGCGCTGCAGTCCGGCATGCCTGAAGTGTGCACTGTCACATTTTTGCGATGCGATACAGCCTGCTGCGGTGATAGCGTGCACTTAGCTTTACGTTGAATACGAGACCGATATATAATAGGTTTCGTATTATAATCTCATTGTAATCTCATCAAAATTGTAGCCTAACAGAGATCAGTTGTGTACTCACAAATCATTTTGGGGAAAATGTTTATATATATTGTTTGGTGCAATTAAGAATTCTGAAATCCATAGTTGGCAGCATACCAAAAAAGTTAGAAGTTCTTGAGTGAAACTATCTAAGATATAACAAGATAGGCTTAAAATATACTGACTGAATGAAGTTGACACTGCTAGTAGTGTATTACTAAAAATTAAATAATGCATATACAATCCTACAAAAAGTTATGCAAGGCACATGCACATATTTGCCATCCGGATGCAAAAAAGGTAAGTCGAAGGAAATAATTGTCATGATTTGCCAATGATTTGAGAGGCGAGAAGTATTCTATGAGGGAAGATGTAAGGGAGTTGTTAGAAAAGGCAAAACTGAAGAGCGAGAAGGTGAAGATTACAAGTCTCTTACCATGCTATGATAGAGGCGAATTGAGAAGGATGGCATTGATAGGCCAGTGAGTCTATACGTAGATTGTGCAAAAGAAATTGTGTAGAATTTATGGATCTGTGGTCTCTATTTGACTGAAAGAAGGATTTGTATACAATGCAGATGGACTACATCTGAATGGTTTTGGTGATAGATGTCTGGAGAGAGACTATTGTTCACCGAACATGCTGACATGCAAATTCAGGGAATTAGGGTGGAATTAGGCAATTAGGGTGGAAGCGAGTGAGTGTGAGAATGACCAAGTGAGGAATCTAGTCTCTCGGGCAAAAATATTGAATAGGTTGGTCAATTCAGAAAGTAAAAGTAGGTGGGGGGGATAAAGGGACATTCCTCTTGTTCCTGAAGTATCAGAAACAAGAGGAACGAGTTTTTGCATTGATTAGTGCGACCTCACCAAAAGTTATTGGCTAACAGCAGATGATGTAGTTACAGGGATTGAATATGAAGAGTTTAGTATTTTCAGGGAAGATAGAAAAGATAGAATGGGGATGGAGGGAGGAAGGAAGTACTGTTGATAATAGCAGATGAATTGCAACCAAAAAGAATAAGAGACAGGTGGGAGGGTGGCTGTTCATTTGAAGCTATCTGGTGTGAGATTAAGACCAGTAAGACAAAAATATACAGGTGGTTGTTGCTATACTCAAGGGAATTCCACAGATGATCTGGAAGACATGCATTGCCAAATTAGTGCAATGAGTATAGGTTGAGTATTATTATGGGGGACTTCAACTATGGAGGTATAGATTGGAAGGAAGAAAGATATCACATGGCAGAAAGGAAACAGAATTATCTCTCAGAAATGCTGAGAGATAATTACTTAAGGCAGCATGTGATGGAGGGGACTAGGGGTGGGAGAGTATTGGACATGGTCATAGGATCAGAAGGGCTATCCATAATAACCAAGTTGACAACATTGCTTCCAATTGGTGAAAGTGATCATGCAGTTTTGACTTGGGAAATTGAAAAACATGAGGAATATTCTATCAAGAAGGGGTATTTATGTAACTACAAGGTAGGTGATTATGACATGGTTAGGATGAAGCTTAAATCTGTACCATGACATAAAACACTGCAGGGTAAGGATGTTAGTAGTGCATGGGATATAGTTAAGGGTCATCTAGAGGAAGCATTATTAAATTGTATACCTGGTAAGGAGGGTTAATCGGGTAGGAGTTAGATTGATGAATAATATCATTAAGCACGAGATGCAGAAGAAGAAAATGCTGTTGAAGATATATAAAGGGAAAGGTGACCAGCAAATTCATGAACAGTACAAGGCTCAGGCAAGAAAGGTGATCAGCATGGCAAAGAAGGCAAAATCAGATTATGAGAAGAATTTAGCCGAGCTGGCCAATGGAAATTCCAGAGTTCTTTCATTATGTGGCAAGTAAGAGGAAGAATGACTATGGAAGATTATGAGTGACTTAATGAGTGATGGTCATGAGGCGATGGAAGTGGATAAAATAGTTGCGGTTACTGCTTTAACCTAAGTGACAGATACTATTGTGGGAACAGAGGTAGATGAATTTGAGATCCTTATGATATTGCAATATCTCAATGTAAATAAAGCTGCGGGATTAGAAGGATATCAGCTAGAGTTTTGTGAAGATGTGCAAGAGAACTGGCAATGCATTTGACTAAGTTGTTTAAGTCTCAGCTCTGGTAGAGTTCCAAGGGAGTGGAAAGAGGACAAAATTATTCCTTTGCATAAGGGAGGTTCTAAGACTAGTAGCAAATTAGAGACCAATCAGTATCAGCAGTAAAAATATTAGAAAAATTGGTAAAAAAGAGAATTCAAGAATGGGTAGATAAAAATATGATACTTGCCTTGCCTTAGTAATATACAAACTTTTTACAATAGAATAACAGCTGAGTTGGATAAAGGAAATGGCTACACGATGATTTTGCAAAAGGCATTTAACTGAATACCACATGAAACACTTATGCAAATTAGAACAAATGAGGATGGATATGACACTGGTTAAGTGGATAAGAGGATGGTTGCTGGACAGATATAAAAAAGTGGTATATGAAGGGACAGAATCGAGGCAAAAGCTGGTGACTAGTGGTGTGCCACAAGGTTCAGTGCTGGGACTATTACTGTTTAATTTATATATCTAAATGATATAGGAAATAACCTGAAAGGAAATATTCAGCTGTTTGCTGATGATGCAAAATTAGGTAGAGTAATAGTTAATCAAGGTGATGTAGAGAGTTTGCAGAATGATTTAAACAGGCTCTCAGCATGGGCAAAAGGTAATGGGTGTGAATTTAATATCGAAAAATGTAAAGTTATGCACTTTGGGATAAATAGATTACAAGTCATTTATCACATTGATGGCACTGAACTCCAGGAAACAGATGAAGCTAGAAACTTAGGGATGGTGATAGACAGAGAGTTAAAGTTTAGAGGACATATTGCTAAAGTTGCAAAGGTAGCACACAAGATTACTTGGTTAGTGAAGAACACATTAACAAGTAGAGATAAGGAAGTTATCATTCCTATTTTACAAGGCCTTGATATGCCCACATCTGGATTACTGTGCTCAAGTATGGTCCCCTGGGTTTCATGGGGATGTGGAAGCAGTGGACATGATTCAGCGGCGAGTGACCAAGATGGTGAGTGGCCTGTGGAATGTGCCCTATGAGTTTAGATTGAAGGTGTGTGGATTGAAGAAGTTGGTTGATAAGAGAAAAAGAGGGGGTATGATAGAAACATTTAAGTTGCTTAAAGGATTTTATAGGACAGATGCAGAGGAAATGTTTCAGCACTTTCAGCCAAAATAGTATATTTAGACCTTTATATACCATTTCACATTTCAATGACTATAGTCAGATAAGAGATGTTGGAAATGATTTTGTAATAACATCTCCACACAAACAAATAAAATCTACTGGACCTTTTTAGTAGAGTTTTTTTTTTTTTTTTTTTGCAATAAATGCAGGAGCAAATGAGATTCAAGTTGCTTTCAAAAAACTTTCTTCTAGATAGGTGGAAGGGGATAATTTTTCTATTATGACATCTGGACTGAACACACACACACACACTTATTTACCTAAAATTCTCATATTATGTCAAACTACATTTTGAATAGTATACAAAAAAATATTGTGCAAGAAATATGATTAACTGAAATAAAGTTGCTAAACATTGTTACTAAATTTACTAAACTTTTATACTGACCTGTGAAAGAACTGGAGCTAATGTCTGGCTATATTCTAGATTGCTTAGCACTTGTAGTGCAGCTAAAGCATCAGGACTGTAAAATAAAGACAAATTCTGTAGATTTTGATCATGCTGATGATTGGTTTGATTTTCACTAGTTTTAGATAAACTCTGTGCCTTTTGGGTGATTGTGTGCTTTAACAGCTGCCGTAGCGATTCGCTAGCTGAAGCACTGTTACTGTTCTGTTTAGTGTGGTTTAAGGTAGAAGAGCACTGCTGTTCAGAATTCTTTGATGCGTCTGTCAAACTTTTCTGCTTGTCCACATTAGCAGTACTACTGGAATTATTATGAGATATCCGACAATGTGCACGACTCTTAGATTCATTAGCAAGTTTGTAAACTTTGTTCCTTAGCGTTGAACGAGGAATACCATAAATGACTGCTGCACGTCTAGTTCCAAGCTTACCACTTTGAATATCTCGGAGAGCAGCTTGAAGTTCTTCTTCAGTATACGATCGCTTGCAATTTCCATCCAAGCGTTTTTTGTGCCTGTTCAGAACAATTTAGAAAATCAAAATTATGATAAAAAATAAATTACTGGCCGACTGTACTTTTGAAATATACATTAACTAATACTAATAAAAAAAAAATAATTATTAAATTACGCTGAACATTACAAACTTTGTTTCTATTTACTAAATGTGTTTATTCAAATTTCAACAATAATAAAGCAGCATTATTTCAAATACTGCAGTGTATAATTTACTATTATTATGATTGAAAAAGAGAGCCCAAAGGCTTCAATGCTGTAGCCCATGAAGTTTTAATTGAGGCTCAGCTGCTGCTGTTTCCCAGGTCCTGGGAAGATGTGTGTGTGTGTGTGTGTGTGTGGAGGGGGTAATGAATGACAATGCTGTAGCCTAGGGGTCGGGAACCAGCAGCTCCGGAGCCGCATGCAGCTCTTGGTTGAACAAAGTGTGGCTCTTTTATATTGAATTAAAAGATACATAATTAATACAAACAATTAAATATTGTTTTTTGATAAGGCCTGTTCGCTAGATACTATGCATGTGATGTGTTACACATGAAATTTTATGACATGAACAATTGACAACTACGTTACATTTGAAATACCACTAAATGTTAACCCTGCCTAAGGTAACTAGCGCCACGGCGAAAATTTGAACTAATTGATCAGCTGTCCTGTCAAACACCACGGTTTTTAGATACATACGGATTTTAACTGTCAAAATAAATATTCTGTTAGTTAACTTATTTATTGTGGTACTAAACTGGTGTTTAATTTAGTGTCAGGTAATGTATAAACAAATTAATTTTTATTATGTTATTATGTTGAATTTGTGTTTTTACTTGCAGGTAAATTTGTGATAATAACCCTCGTAATATGAGTTCAAGAAAAAGAAAAATAATCGAAGAAAACAGAGGATTCAATAAAATGTGGATAGAGAAATTTGCATTTATAGAAGTAAATGGAAATCCGTAATGTTTAATTTGCCATCTACGACTTCAAAATAACAAATCAAGTAATGTCGAACGACATCTTCAAGGAAAACATTTAGACTTCAGTAAAAATATCCTGAATATTTTCAAGAAGTTATCTTGAGGGTGATAATCAAAAAAAAGCTATTGTAGAATTACAAAAGAAAACATTGCTTCAGCAAAGAAATTTGTCAACTTGGATGAAATCTTCATTGAATACTATTGAAGCAAGTTTTTTGTTATCCCTTGAAATAGTAAAAGCAGGAAAACCTTTTACCGATGGTGAATTTCTAAAAAACTGCATGTATAATGTCTCTGAAATTCTATTTAAGGATATGAAAAACAAGGACGAGATATGTAAAAAAAATTTAAAGATTTAGCTCTTTCGGCTAGAACTGTCAAGGAACGGATTGTAACAATTTCTGCAGGTTTCAAATATGCAAATTATGGATATTAATTCTGCCGATTTTATATCTATGGCTGAGAAGATGCAAAATCAAGTCAAATATCTATTAAAATACATAATATTCTATTTTTGTTCGCACTAATTCTTTTTTGCAATACAAATTCTGACTTTTTTGCAATATTATACTTACTTAAACATGTTTTGTGACTAAAAACTTAATCAAACTTAATGCTGTTTTATTTATTGAACATATAAAAAATTTATATGCAAACATAAAAGTGGTATTTGATACCTGGAACTACTGAATTAAAAACAAATTTACCTACGTTTGAACTAACTGCTACTTTGAGTCACTAGGAAAAATCAAGTTGAAGTTGCGGCTCCCAAAATTTTGTTCTAATTAATTTTTTTGGTAGAATGGCTCTTTGGTTCAAAAAGGTCACGACCCCTGCTGTAGCCCATGAAGTTAACTGAGACACGGCTGTTGCTGTTACCCCTCAGATGAGATATGAGCAGCTCTGATTGGTGGTGGGGTGAGCCTATCACAATGTAAAGCCAACTGGTTCTGAGAGTTCTTCTCAGTGGCAGGTTAAGCCTGTTACTGAGGGGAACAATGCTGAGTTTTTGGAGTTTGACCAGTACTTAAACATTCAACAAAGGTCGAAACCAGTCTGGGTAGTGACCCCCCCCCCCAATGTATAACATTACATGTCCGCTAGGAGATGTTTTACATTATGGGAAATACTAATGTACTAAAGATAGTGATCAGAGCTTACTCCACCTTTACTATGAGTTGCCCCTGTCATGAAAGGTTTGCTTACGCTTGGATCTGCCGAAACTTTTATAGTTTCTTTGGCATATTCGGCAAGAAACACTCTAAGTTTCTCTGAAACTCTTGTAGTTTCAGAGCTTTATCGGTTTTCATCTCTCTGATCACAGCATCTATTTCCATCCTTAATATTTTTGGGGATCATTTCACTTTATCAATTTATTTTTATTATTTTTTTTTTTTAAATAATTTTTGATATGTACCTTCAGGGGATTACAGGATAAACTGTTATCTGTCAAGACTCCAACATTATCAGATCTTATATTTCTGTCTTCTATGACAGAAATATAAGATTTTTACCATATCAATCAATCTATATCTTTGTCTTTTTCCTGATATCTTGGCATTAAACATCTGCTGTCATAATCTTTCTTTTCCCATTCTGTTTAAGAGACCACACCACCTGAGATTAGCTCTGTTCACATATTCCTATAAGCTAGCAATGTCAAGTTCCTTCCTAATATCTTCATTTCTAATATGATTCTGCCACTGGTGTCATTTGTTCACTGGCCTAATGTTTCTCAGAACTCTCATATCTGTGGTCTTTTTTTTTTTTTTTCCTAACCCAGCTAATCATAAGTTCAAACTGACTTGAACATTGTCTTCTAAACTGCTGGTTTAGCATTCTGATTAATTTCTTTCTTGATCCAAATAAATTTATTCAGCTGACTAGCCACCATACCAGTTTTGCTAATTATATTTAATTTAATACCCTCCTGCAAGATCCAGAATGTGTAGTTAGTCTACAGTCTAATCCCAGAACTGACCCAATTCAAAGACATGAAAGAGCCCATGAAAACATGGTGGCCAAGTCTAAAATTGCAACTAAATTTTTCACACAACTTTACAATCGCCAGGAAAAGCCAACAGATACATGAAGATCAGAAAATTTGAGCACCTGGTCCGATACCTTCAGAAGAAAACCCATTAAAACTAATTCAGGAAGAGCTACTGTAACTCACTAAGTGACTATGGCATTGCCTAGGAGTGACAAGTTTAGAGTGCAGCAGAAACCAGCAAAATTGTATCTCAACAATAAAACTTTTTTTTTTCTTGAATTTAGGGGTGGCTATAAACTTTTCAGATGCCCCTACCAAATACTTCTCTTTCTCTCTCTCTCGAAGCAAGATGCCAAGACTCAACCCATCATCTGTCGTCCATTTTCAAGATGGTAGCATCGTGGAAGATACAAATGAAATCATATCTGAAATACTACAGTACTACCAGACCAAATATAGCTCTACTGAAGCCTCCAAGGAAACTATCAGAGAGCTCCTGAGAGAAATGAAAAGCATACCTTCAGCCACTCAGAAAGCCATGCAAAACCAATCACCCTACAAGAGTTAAAAACAGCATGCAACTTTCTACCAAAAAACAAACAAATCCCTAGGCATTGATAAATTCACATCAGAGTTTTTCCACATTTTCTGGGATCAACTTGGAACACCTCTCAAAACACTGGAGGAAGCCCACTCTAATGGACTCCCATAACTACCTCAATAGCAAGTCTCAGTTAAAAGAAGGGAGATCTGATTGATCTTTGAAACCCAGATCACTTCCTTCAGAATTATCTTCTTCCTCAAGACCTTGCAGATGAACCACATCTATTAACACACTTGAGAATACACTTCTTGGAAAGAAGTCAATGGATACCATAGTGTGAGGAACAAACAGCCACGTCATCCACCCTAATAAGATGAGGGATCTCCTTTCGCTGTGATAACTGCAGCAATCCTAGAGGGCATACCTTCCACAAATGTACAATAGCAATCAATAGAAATTATGGACCATTCTTCCTGAAGGCATTTAATGGGGTGCTGGACTGTTGTGGAGCGGATGTCACCAAATACTCCAATTCATTCCACAAGATGTTCAACAGGGTTGAGATCAGGACTCTGTCCAAAAACCATGCAATTACAGCAGCAGCCTTATGACACATGCATTGCCATAAGGCTGCTGCAGAAAGAGAAATGCCAGAAAGTAGGAAGCTTTGCATTGTAGAGAATGTTCAGATACTTCTTATAGTTCAATGTTCATGGCACTACAAACAGAAGTCTGAGGCCAAACCAGGATAAACAGGACCACACCATCATACCACCATCTCTGAATTTCATAATTGGGGTTACGCTTTCTGGTAAGAGATGTTCATGGGCATTCGCCACACCTACACCCATCCATCTGCTCGGGAAGATGGGGGTTGTGTGATTCATCGCTCCATAACAGCTGTCCAAGCTTTTATGGTTCGGATAATGTGGGGCTTGCATATTCCAGCCCTACCATATTGAAGCCCATGTTGTGAGCCTTGGTTCTGAATGTTTTTTGTGCGGATTTGTGTTCCAGCCGATGCCCGGAACTCTGCATTGAATGTGTCAGCCAACGAATGGCAGTTTTTACATATTATCCTTCATAGCACCCTATGGTCATGTTCGATCAGTGTGGTGGGTTGTCCACTGCAGGTAACACTTGCGGTTGACTGCCTACACTTCCATCTCAGTACGGTATCACCGATTGTTGACCTGGGATGGCCCAATTTGTCGATTAGGCCTGCAACATGGGGGTGTCTATTGAATTCTTTCTAAACAGTGTATATTCTTCAAAAGTTTTAATCCAGTGTTCTACCAGCAAGAAACTCTTGAACAGTTGCAAATAAAAAATCTAAAAGCAAAATCACAGTACTAGCAAGTAAAACTAACAGTCACAAAAGCCTTTCCAGATCTCACAACAATGCAAGGCATCCAAATCCCCCACCAGCAATTCACAAATGCCTACACCTAATTTCCAACTCACATCACTGGGCACCTTCCTACTTCTCTTATCCACCAATTGCAGGAAAATCTACTGCCATCTGGTATCAGTGGATTCATCTACAGCTACCTCTCCACAACTATGCATGCCATCCAACTTCCAGTGGAACCTTCCATACAAGACTGCAAGCATTAAAGCTGATGCCAATCAGCTGCACAGATTCAATCTCATCGACTCAGAACTCTGCATTTCTACAGCACACCTGGAACAGACATACCTCACCTGTCCTGTAAATGCAACTATGTTCAGACTTCACGCTGACCACAACAGACACAGAATTTGCAACTACCTCTTCACTGCTGCAAAAGTCATCATCCACAACTTCTGCCTAAATCACACTAAGAAACAAGATCATCCATCATTTGTCCAATCCAAGGAAAACCTCAAATGGAGCCTATTATGAAATCTGCACAGAGAAAAAAGGTAATGTAGAGAATGATTCTGGTGTAGTGTCAACTCCAAACAATCACCAATAAACATATTGGAAAACATACCTTTCCCCTTGTCCCAACCCAGGAGCAACAGAATTACTCTCTCTTGGATGAGAAGCACCTAGAACTGCAGTGTATTTTCCGCACCAAGAGAGAGTAATTCTTCCTTTCTATTTTCTTGATTTTTGTTTTTATGAAATTTAAGAGCAAACCTTGCCCTTCTATATTTTGCCCAATGTAAATTGTTTGTAGTTCTTGTTCTTCAAATGCATATATTTTACTGTTCAATAAAAATTAAAGATATAAAATAATAATTTACCATCCTCATAAAAATCGTATGTAATAGTTGAAATGTTTACTTCTTCAACAGGTTCTCCATTCAGAATGCAGTTGAATGTTCTATGTTCCTGAAAATGGGTAGGAACATAGAAACCCCTATAACTGCACTGGTCTTTTTATTACTGATTTTCATGCCATATTTGTTACAGGCAGTTATTTAATTTAGTTAAGGAATCCTGTAAACTTGTACTGGATTCATTTAAGAGTATAACAACATTTGCAAAAAGCAAAGAGCTCAGATTAACAATGCAATTTTGATATCAGGTTTAATGCCACTTTCTTTTAAAACGTGATCCATACAGATGATGAATAGCAGTAGAGATAGGTATCTGCCTGTGTCTCACACCTGACTTTCCAGCAAACTCTCTTCCTGCACCACCTCCTTCAATTCTGAATGAGGTGGCACAGGATCTTCTGGATCTACAAAACTTCAAACAGATTCTTGTTAAATTTCATGATTTCTCAACTAATTGTCTTAAAGTAAAAATCAGATCATCACAAACTCTGTTTGGTCTAACAGCTATTTCAAGCATAAGGATATTTACAAGTACCATATGCGGATACTATAATGTACACTTGGGCACATTATGGTATCCACAAAAACATGAACAACTATGCTCCAATTAATAGTAACTGGGCAAGTTCTGTGCAGAACAATAGGACTTACAGAGGTAGAGATAGGATCTGATCACTACCTTGTTAAAAGTATACAATGCAAATGAAGCTTCAAAAATGTACTCCAAAGCCTACTGCTGTCCCTTTTAACACTGAAGCACTGAGCAATGTTGATACTACTAGAATTTATCAGAATGAGTTGCTGAGGTATTATGAAAGAGCTAGTGTACAAAACTGGGATGCAGAAAGTGTGTAGGATAACTTTGAAAAGTCTTTGCATGAAACTAGTCAATCTCTTTTTTTGGGGTGAGAGAGAGATACAAAAGCATAATTATTTGAGCAGTGAGGCAATGAAGTTAATTGCTGAAAGAAGAGAATTTAGAAAAAGGATGGAGTAGTATCTAAATCATGAGAATAGACTAAGGTATAGGGAAATTAATAAACAGGTGAAAGCAAAGTTGAAAACAGATAAAATTTTCTGATTTAACAGTGTGGAAGAGAATGCAGCTAGAGAGAATAATCATAAAGGACTATATGAAGTTATTAATAAGATATGTAGGAAAAGAGAGAGAGGATGGAGCAATCATTAAAAGATAAAAAAAACCTGTACACCCCTTGAGGGTACATGGCAGGAATTTGATGATGATGATGATGAGATAAAAAAAAAAACAATTGAATGGCAAGATGCCATCATATTAAAGTGGTAGATAATTTTGATAATCTTTTAAATAATATTCAGTCTTGTGACCCAATTATCTTCCACTATCCTTCCATCTAACCACAAACTAATGATGAGCCTAACAAACAATGACAGTGTCACTGTGACAAAAAGGAATCTCCCTTGCAGGCTAATTCCAGTAAAAATTATAAAGCAAAACCAATTATTACATACAAACCATGTAATATAATCCAGAATCACCTCATTAAACACTCACATTACAAACATGTGTGATACTACCACCAACATAAATGACATTCACCATCACTTACAGTCATCCACAGATCAGACCTCTTAGAGAGAAGCATACAATGGGGGGGGGGGGGGGTCTGGAAAGTTCTAATAAACACCCAGATAAAAATGATATTAAAGCAGCTGATATAATCACAAGAAAGAACATACTAGTATCAGTCATGAAGGTAACTCATGTTCTTATATCCTGATATGTTCTTTCTTCTGGTTATATTAGTTGCTTTAATATCATTTTTGTTGTAGGTGTTTATCAGAACTTTCCAGACCCCCCCCTCCCCAATAAAAAAGTATCTACATGCACTACTTCACCTCCAATGTCTAAATTACACTTCACAATTCCTTTTGCTATAAGGGTGGGGCACCTGTGCCTTTGTGAGATTAACATATTGCATGTCAGAAAAGTGGCTAATTTAGAATCCCCTAATTTGACCTCCTCTGGCTAAGGGTTCCTTTCCCAGTCTAGTAATATTCATCTATTGCATCTATCATTCTCAAAACTGATAGCTAATCAGATTATTTTTTACATTCCTCTCCATGAAACTTGACCATCTACAATCCAGTCTTCAAAATAGTGAGATCATCTGCCTAGGTAACCTCAACGTCCATAATTCCAAATGGCTCCCCTTTCCCAACACCACCAACCAAGATAGAAGAGAGGCAGAAATAACCACATCGTTCATCTACCTACGTGAATTGCTGACAACTCCCTTCACTCGCCCAATATTCTGGATTCTTTTTAACTAATTCTCCTCCAAATACACTGTAGAGGTCACCTCCCCTCTCAGCAACTCAGACCGCAATCTTCTACAAGTCTCCTCTCTCATAGAATGCCCTTACTCAAGCTACTACCAAACTTGCATCCTCTGGCACTACAAAGGTGTCAAATGGGATGACTTTCAGAACTTCTACTCTTCATTTCCCTTGTCTGACCATTGCTTCAGCTCATCTGATCCAACACCTGCTCTAAACGAGTCACAGAAATTATCCTCACTTACATGAAGACCTTCATCCTCCATTCTACTAAGAATCCTTGTCTGCTTTCCAAGCCCTAGCTCAACAGAAAGTGTATCAAAGAAGTTGAAGAAAAAAAATTCTGCTTACCACAGGTGGCTTGCAACTAGAACTTCATACTTTGCCTATACCAAAGCAGGTAACAAATGCAAAACAGTTATCAGGAGATCTAAATCCAATTTTATAAAAAAAACAACAGCAGAAAACTTGCCTTCTGTCCAAATGGAAGCCATGCCTTCTGGTCCCTTGCTAAAGCCTTGGACACAACTTCTCACCTGCACTTCTACCTCTTTCTCACAGTTACTTCAACCAAAGATAAAAGTGACCTCTTAGCATCACTCTTTTCCTCAAGCTCCTGCATTGATGACCATATGCCTCCTGTAGGTTTTCAATAAAAAGACATCAAAAAATTATCTCACAGAGGCAATGTTTCAGCTCTGTGTCTATTCTACATGTACTTTAATGTCATTGCTTCACTGAACTGGCAAAAATCATTCCTTCACTTTCTGTTGCATTTGTTAATACAAGAGCACCAGCTGCATAACATCCCTCTACTGTGCAACAGCAAACACAATGAATCTGCTTTTCTTTTTCCTCCTTTAGTCCATCTACCTGTGTCCTCTAGAACAGCTTACTGCAAGAAGTATATTTCCAAACAATTATAACCTGCAAATCTTCAAGAAAAGAAAAAAAAATCAATAAACTTCTATCAGAGTCCTCACTTGCACCCCCAGACATGGCCCTAATGTGCAGGACCTTTGACCTCTCGTGTATGAGTTCAAAAAAAAAACATACTGGTTCTACTTCCTAATTTCATATGTCCCATTACATCATCTAAAATTAGATTGGCCATAAGTAAATTAAAACTTCACAAATCCCTAGTTCTGCAGGGGAAGAACTAGGGATTAAAATGATCTATAAATCTTAGAATATCTAATCAGGATTGTGTTAATAATTTGGCCTGATTCAAAAAAAAATAATATGGGAGAATGAACTCACATACTGCTGCAAATGATGATGTTGAGAATCAAGTAGGTTTGATTATCAATACTGAGATAACAAGGATGTGACAAGATTACTGCATAAATGCTAAAAGGAAGTATGAATAGCATAGTGACTTGGATGACTGAAATCCTGAATGTTTTCTATCGAAGTAGTAAAGTTTCCAGAAACTTCAACAGAAATGCAACAGTGCCCATTTTAACAAAGCAGATTGCAGACTATGATAATTATAAGGGAAATCAGCTTCTTGTCTATTTCAGGTAAGGTCCTCAGTATTGTTATGCTCAATAGGATAAACGAAGGACTTGGTTGACAAGCAACTTAGAGATGAGCAAGGTGAACATTTTAAAAGGAAAGAAGCTGCACAGACCAAATATTTTCACTGACAGATCCTCGAGAAATGCTTAGAATTTCAGAAACTTGTGATCACGTGTTTTGTTGATTTCAAAAAGGCTTTTGATTCAGTTGATAGGCAAAATTTATGGAAGATTATAAGAGTTTATGGAATACCTGACAAACTTATTAGCATTATGATTGCTTATATGACAATAGTGAGGCTTGTGTTCAAGTTGATAAAGCATATAGTGAATGGTTTAAAATAACAACTGGATAGGCATGTGTCCTGTCACATTTTCTATTTAGTTCTTGTAATTCATTTTGTGATGAACAAGATTCTGCAAGGGAAGAACTAGGGATTAAAATGATCTATAAATCTTAGAATATCTAATTAGGATTGTGTTAATAATTTGGCCTGATTCAAAAAAAATAATATGGGAAAAATGAACTCATATACTGCTGCAAATGATGATGTTGAGAATCAAGTAGGTTTGATTATCAATACTGAGATAACAAAGATAATGAAAACAGGTGATAGTGATAAAGATGAGTCCTGTTTTTTTTTCTGGTTTTTTTTTCAAGGATGTGCTATAGAGTAAGTCTCTCACTTCAGTTATCTTAGTAGCTGTATAACTGATATTGATGATGTGTGTAAAAGATTAGAAATAGCTTCAGGAGTGTTCAAAAAAATTATAGAAAGACAGAAAATATAAGTGAAAACAAAACTTATAATCTACAATAGTCTGGTTCTCTCTGTTTTGCATTACAGAGCTGAGACATGCGCTCTCTGGAGACTTGATGCTTTTGATCAATGGTGTTTAAGGAGTATTTGAAGAATAAGATGGTTTAACTTCATGAAATACTGAGAAACATGCATGTGTGTATACTATGAGAGAGCTCTACTCCAGTCATCTGGAATTCAATCTTCTGACCCTGTCTTCTGAATTATGCAGTACAGTGGCTGTACTGCATAATTCAGAAAACTTTTATACCTTCCTATTTTAGCATTTTGTTCAAATATCTACTACAGATGCCTTCCAACATTTCAGGTTTTTGATAGGTTTTTTTCTACCTCAAGTACTGATATGTATTCCCAATTGCATTTCTCTTGAATATTTTCTACCACTGTTATATCACTTCTTGTTTTATTTAACAGTTTTTTTTCGAAATAATTACTCCAAACATCTAGGATAGCTTTATTTTCAGTTTTCACGTTACCTTTATCATCTCAGATTTCTTTTACAGCACTCTTTCCTCCATTTCAAAGCTTTTTGCAACCTTCCTCATATTTATCATCTATATTCTTACTAGTCTTCCCAAGACTAGTAAGAATATAAAAAGGTAAGAAAGCAAAATTACTATTTTGCTTTCTTACCTTTTTCTCTGTATTCTCTTAGGGCACCTGCCAACTTATTTACTAGGAACATTCAATATGCTTTCTTCTTCTTTTCCAGGGCTGCCTCTTTTGCTTATGGTCTGTCATGGAGTTCTAACTGCTTCAACAGACTGTTAAATGAGAGTGACAAATGGCATAATATAATTTGAGAGAAATACAATCAAGAGTACCTATCAATACTTGAGGAAGAAAAAAAGTAATCAGAAACCTGTAACATGGAAAGGCAGCTGTAGCAGATCATATACAACCATACACAACCAAAATGTTCAAACATGGAAGTATAAAAGTCAGTAGCTGCACTATATATTTCAGAAGGATAGTTAGAGCCCAGTTGGTTAGAAATTTGTATACAGTACAAAATCCAGTACAAGTCTTTAGGATTTGAAAACTCAAAGATGAAATTCCAGATGACTGAAGTAGTCCTCACAGGTGTTCATCTATAAAAAAAGTGCAATAAAACTGACTGAAAATTACAGAGGAATTTCCCTACTTGGTGTTCCAGGTAATATTTATGCAACATAACCTGAGAGATGCCTTGAAAAAGTGTGGAAGAGAAACAACAATTGTCTGCATAGTTACCAAAATTTGTATGTTATATCAATGTAGTATGCTTGTTATAAAAGCAAACAATTGTATGGGAATATGCGTAAATTAAAACTGTTATGACATGACCTTTTGCTCATTACAGCCACGAGCTCATTATTTCTGTGCTTGTTACAACAAAGTTTGACTGTACTGACTGTATTTCCTACTCTGGTGTTTAGATCTTTGAGGAGAGCCAGCTTTCTCTTGTCTGTTGTGCCAGTTGCTTTCTGATGATTCACATAACTCCTTTACTTTTTCTTTAGCCGAATCTTCTGTGGGACAATAGGTACAAATAAGTCTCATTGTACAATTGACCCATTTTTAAATTTGCCCACTAACCCGACAAAATCGCTTGTATTCAAGTTTATTTTCACATTCAAAATCAATTATCACTACTCTGTCTATTTTCACATTCAAAATCAATTATCACTACTCTGTCTTCTCTCTGTTTGCTTGAATACTGCCAGTATGATTGGCTAAGTAGTAAGTGTATCCATTCTCTAACCAGCAGGATGTGTGCTCAAATCCTGTTATTGCCATTCATGTTTTGTGTATGTATTTAGGCATAAGAAGTATATACAAAACACTGCATTATCAAAACATACTGATACATTGATATTCATCCTTCCAGGAAGCACCACCAAAGATCCAATTCCACACAGAAGTAATAACTCCCTCCCCAAACTTCACAGTTATGATGATGCATTCAGACATAAGGTGTTCCACGATGCACCCAAATTCACCAATAAGAGTAGCATGTAATGAGATTCATGCTTCCATGTGATAGGCATCTAAAATTTTATGGACCAGTCATGATGCTCTTCGCATCAAATTAATCTATGTTGTCAATTGCCACGGGTGATGTTCAGCTTCTGTGGAATTTCCCTTCCACAGACAGATTGTGCAGTTTGGTATGCAGTGTCTTACTACTACTACTACTAACCTAACAAAACCAAGATTTCTCTACCATCTGAATACTTTTTGACACCTTGATGTTAGCTTTCGATGTCGGTCCCAGACACATGTATCTGATGTCTCATCCTAAGGCATCCTAGAGGGATTCAATCAGATTTAAATCAGGGGACCATGGGAGCCACTGGGTGGTCTTAAACTCAGATGAGCGTTCCTTTAGCCATGCCTGGATAGTTAGAGCCCAGTTGGTTAGAAATTTGTATACAGTACAAAATCCAGTAAAAGTCTTTAGGATTTCAAAACTATACCTGTGGTAACAAATTTGGTGTGAAAATCAATAACCAAAAAACAAAAACAATGAAAACAAGCAGGAACATGGTAAACATGAACTGCATTAAAGATACCAAGAAATTATTCAGATGCTAACTTTGTTTGCTTACACTTGGATAAAGGATTAAACCAAGTATATAATTTCTTGTATATAACATCACCAGAGTTAAAGATCGGTACTATCAACGTAAGAAGCCTGAATGGCAAAGAAATGGAGCTAGCTGAGGAATTAGATAAGTACCAGATCGACATAATAGGGGTGACTGAAACAAAAAAGACAAAAACTGGTGAGATCTTTCTGAGCAATAAATACAAAATGTTATATTCAGGCAATGACAATCAAGGAAAAGAAGGAGTAGCCATAGTATTCAACACAAAATACGAGGCTAATCTTCTTGAATGGCAGTCAGTCTCGAGTAATGTGGGCAAATATGAGAATGGGGAACTGGACAATGAGACTTATTTGTGCCTATGGTCCCACAGAAGGTTCTACTAAGGTAGAAGTGGAGGAATTTTTTGACGCTTTAGAAAAAGCAACTGACACAATGAAAAAGGAAAAGTTGGTCCTTGTTGGGGATCTGAATAGCAGAGTAGAAAATGATTGTCAGACATACAAAAATATTTTGGGAAAATTTGGAGAAAAGAGCAAAGCTAATAATAATGGCAAATACTTGTTGGATTTCTGCTCAGGACATGGACTGGTTATTACTAACACCATGTTCCAACATAAAAATTTGCACAAATTCACATGGAGAGAAGACGCTAGGAATAAGAAAAGTCTCATTGACTATGTTATTGTTGATAGTGATGTTTTCTCCCTGGTGCAGGACACCAGAGTGTACAGAGGATTTGAAATTGGAAGCGATCACTATTTAGTCTTGAGCAGGATAAAATTGAATTTCATATTGAAAAGAATAACATGTAAGAAAGTTTTAAAGTGAATAAAAGTTGAGCAGCTCTCAGATGTGAGCTGTAGACTAAAATACACAAAGATTATTGAAGAAAAAATGAAACAGTTTGAGAACAGGAAGTAAACCTTGGAGATTCAGTGGCAAGCCTTGAAGAAAACCCTAATTGATTCAGCAGAGAGGCATGTGGTGAGGTTGTGTGCAAGGATAAAAAAATCAGAACTCCCTGGTGGACACAGGAAGTTAAAGAGGCAGTGAAGGAAAAGAAGAAAGCATATCAAAAGCATGGCAAATAAGACAGCTTTTACTCTTACAGAATACAGAGACAAATGTAAGAAAGCTAAACAGTGTGTAAAACTAGCTAAACAAAAGTCATGGGAGGACTTTGGCAAGAATATAGAAAATAAATATCAAGAAGGTGGCAAAATATTCTGGAGGTTGTTGAAGAAGCTTAGGAATCGAGGAAAGAGTGCTGTAAAAGGAATTAGAGATGATAAAGGTGGCATGAAAACGGTAGAAAGAGATATCCTTGAAGTATGGAGTAATTACTTTGAAAAACTGCTAAATGAAACAAGCAGTGATGACAGCACAGTGATAAAAAACACTGACCAGGCATGCAGTCAGGAATAAATATCCACACTTGAAGTAGAAAAAGCCATCAAAGGCTTGAAATGTGAAAGGCAGCAGGAGTAGATGATTTTCGACCAGAAATGCTGAAGTATGGTGGTATAAAAGTCTTACAGTGGCTGCACTGCATAGTTCAGAAAGCCTGGACAGAGGGACGAATTCCCGATGATTGGAGTAGAGCTCTCATAGTACCCATATATAAAAAAGGAAATAAAACTGAATGTGAGAATTACAGAGGTATTTCCCTACTAAGTGTTCCTGCCAAGATCTATGCAAGTATACTTGAGAAACAGTTGAGAAGAATTGTGGAAGAAAAGCTTGGTGAAGAACAAGCTGGATTCAGGCCAAATAGAGGCTGTCAGGATCAGATCTTCACTTTACGACAAATAGTCGAGAAAGCATGGGAATATAACAAAGATCTGTATTTAAGTTTTTTCGATTTGGAAAAGGCATATGACAAGGTGCCAAGAGAAAAGCTATTCAATACGCTGCAGTTATTTGGTGTCATTTGGTATAACCAAATGTCAATGGGGCATTATATCAAGCAATACTTAGTCTTTATTTGAGTTGTAAGTCAGCAGTTAAAATTGAAGGAAGTACAGGTAGATGGTTTAATGTTAAATCTGGTGTGAGACAAGGATGTACATTATCCCCTCTGTTATTCATTATCTATATGGATCACATTATGAAGGAAAGTGGTATTAAACCTGATATCAAAATTGGAGATGTTAATGTCAGCTCTTTGCTTTATGCGGATGATGTTATACTTCTAAATAAATCCGCTACAAGTCTGCAAGATTCTCTGACTAAATTCAATTGCTGTTGTAATAGATATGGTATGAAGGTCAGCAATAAAAAGACAAAGACAATGAAAATAGGCAGAATCATTGAAAATGTCAACTGTGTTGTGAATGGAGAACCTATGGAACAAGTAAAACATTTCAGCTACTTAGGCACGATTTTTACTGAAGATGGTAAATTAAATATAGAAATAGACAACAGAATCAGCAAAGCTGGTATGGTGGGAAGTCAATTGAATAAATTCATATGGAATAAGAAAGAAATTAGTCGGAACACTAAATTAGATGTATACAAGACAGTGTTCAAACCAGTTTTAACTTATGGATCTGAGAGCTGGGTCAGAAGTAAAACACTTGACCAAAGGCTAGAGACCGCAGAGATGAGAGTCCTGAGAAAGATTAGAGGCGTGAACACATGGCATCAATGGCAATATCATATTAAAAATGAGGATATTAGGAAAGAACTTGACATTGTCAGCATCCAGGAATGCGTTAGCAGAGCTAATCTCAGGTGGTATGGTCACTTAAATATAATGGGAGAGGAAAGATTAGCAAAACAAGTGTTCTCTGCCAGGTTGGTAGAAAAACGACCCAGAGGAAGACCAAGATAATGGTGGATTGATACGGTACAAAGTGCCTTAGATGATGGAAATATAAGATCTGATAATGTTGGAGTCTTGAAAAGTAATAGACTGATTTGGAGGAAAATTGTAGATAGGAAGTTAGTAATGATGTAATTTTTTCATGTAGTACTGTCATATCCTGTACACCCCTTGAGGGTACAAGGCAGGAATTTGATGATGATGATGATATAATTTCTTGATATTTTTAATTTTTAGTATAACCAAGTGAAAAAACTTCCAACAACTTTCTCTAATCCAGAGTAATTTAATAATAAGGTGTGACATCTTTTGGCAAACTCGTATATGAAAATATGAATTCTGCATTACTTCAACCTTAGCTCTGGGTTTGGCTCCCACTGAAGAGACCTCAATAAACATTGAAACCAGTCTGGGTAGTAACCCTTCCCATAATGCATAGCATTATACATGTCCGAAAGGAGATGTGCTTTGCATTATGGAGATTTGCTATGTATTATGTCACTTGCCTTGGATAAAGGATTAAACCAATAATTTCTTGGCATCTTTAATTTTTAGTACAACCAAGTGAAAAAACTTCCAACATCAACTGCATTCTCAATGGAAGACCTACAGAACAAGTAAAGTATTTCAGATATTTAAACAATTTTAGTGATAGGGATAAATTAAATACCAGTAATAGATAACAGAATAAGAAAGCTGGCATGATGCAGAGCCATTTAACTAAATTTATAAGGATTAAGAGGAAAATTAGCAGAAAAGACAATGTTTGAGAACAATTTTAACTTATGAATCTTAAAACTAGATTACATAAAAAAGGTTGATCAAAGACTAAAAATCATAGGTAGCATCAATGGCAGAAAAGTGAAGATATCAGAAAGGAATTTGACATGAGTGTGAGAACTAATTTTAGGATGGGAGAGGAAAGGTCACCAAAACAATATTTGATGAATGGAATATAATGACGAAAATGTAAGCATCTGATAATACTGAAGACCTGAAAATGCATATCAGTTTAGAAGAAAATCAATGATAAAAAGCTAGTAATACTGCAATATTATCAGTTAATTGTGAACACTCCTTGAAGGTACATATCATGAAATTATGATCATGATGATAAAGTCAGAGTTCAACAGATCTAATTTTAATTTTCCAAGAAAGGAATGAAAATTCACAGAAGACGGGGTTTTAGAATACACTGCAAACTGATATAACAATTTTAGTCAACTGTAATTCAAAGCATTTTGACAAAAAAATTACAGGAGCATTTTTCATTTCCAAGCCTTCAAAGACTTCACACAGCCAATCATGTTGGAGAGGCAAGTAAAACAAAAAAAAATAAACGAAGAGAGAAAAAGAAGATGCTATAGAGTTTTACAATATGTTGAGCAAGTACTGTCAGTATGGGAACTCCCCCCCCCCCCAAAAAGTATGAAAATCTAACAGATGGGTTAACCTAAGTTTCTATGAGGAAGAACGTGATCATCTCCATTTGAGGTCTAAGGATTTTATTTTCTCAAAATCAGTTGAAACTACTCAGAAAAAGTTTATTGCATCTTAGAAGCATGGCAAGAAGGTTCTTGAATGTCTCTAGTGGAAGATGATTTTCATTATCTAATGTGAGATTACCATCCTCTTTAATGGAGGTTCAAATAAGCTTGATGTACCAGCACTGGTCTCTGGAGTAGGTTCCTAGATTACCTAACACTTAGTTCCATCCACAGTACTAATGTGCTACAGGTATGCAACCTTTCCTAGATGACATTATTGTCATAAAAAATAATAATAATAAAAATCAAGCATTTGGGATAAATGTATATGAATGCAAGAAGTATCAAGATGTAAGAGCAAATGAATGTTATCATAAGATATTACTTAGTAAGATTCAAGATATCTCACCAAAGATGAATGGAAAGTAATTAGTGCAGGAGAAGAAAACATGAATAAACAGATTGGTCATACATCCAGCTTAAAATATAAAAATATGGCAATTATTAAAACTGTTACTGAAGTACCAATTTAACTGTGCTACATACCCAGGTTTTATAGGAATCTGAGGCACTTTGAGCACAGAGCTGCTAGAGGTAGACTCCAATCCCTCCTCGCTCTTCTTGGCTGCTAAGCTGGCTACTGCTTGCAGAGAACGAACTGAAGATTTCAAATTCTTTTGGTCCTTTGTTTCTGAGGGTCTTCGTGTAGAATGGATGCTGAGGTCAAGAGGCTGGTCCAAAGGTGGAGGAGAACTAGAGAGGCCATGAGATAATGCTGAAGCATACCATGGTGACAAGACTGATGAAACTGAAGTAAACGAACCTTAAAAAGAATTGCAGATACTTTTTAACTTGAGCAAAACAAAAAATAAATAAATAAATAAAATAAAATCTGAATTCATTAAATATATGTGTGTGCACATATGCAGGTGCATGAACACACCTATTACACACATGAACAAACCAATTTCTTGGCCTTTTCCACAACGTTTTGGAAAGATAAGATTCAGCCTGTTTGAGCATGCGTGTAAAAGTAATTACATTAATGTCCAATAAAGAAAAATGAGAATAAACTTCTTCTATAATGAATGTAATTTATTATAAGTCATTTCCTAACCCCCTTCCACATTAACAATATCGTTTTAGGTTCATTATTAATACAAAAAGTAAAAAAAAAAATTAGTGTCAATATGAAATAAGCTAGTAAAGAAATAATCACACCAAGAAAAATAACTTTTTAATGATGATATTCAAAAAAATTACTGCCATGCCAAGTGTGAAATGTGTATATATATTTTTACCCTGTGCATGGATGCATGTGCATGCACACACACACTGAACAATTCTCCATCTTAGGTAAATTAAATATGCCAAGAAATTATCTTCTTGGTTTCATCCTTTATCCAAGTGTAAGCAAACAAAAGTTTGAGACTGAAATATTTTCAGGACAGGGAAAACTCGTATATAGAGGCTAATGACTTCACATCACTTGCCTTAGTATACCATAATGCAAAGCACATATCCTTACAGACATGTATAATGCTATGCATTATGGGAAGGGCCTACCTAGACCGGTTTCGACCTTTGTTGAGATCTCATCAGTGGGAGCCAGACCCAGAGGTGATACTAAGGTTGAAGTAACGCAGAAGTTATATTTCCATATACGAGCCTTAAGGTATCACACCTTAGTAGCAAAAAGGTATCACACCTTATTATCAGCTCTGGGTCCCACTGATGAGATCTCAATAAAGGACGAAACTGGTCTGGGTAGTGGCGCTTCCCATAATGCATAACATTATACATGTCAGTAAGGATATATGCTTTGCATTATGGAATACTAAAGCAAGTGATGTGACGTTATTAGCCTCCATATACCAACTGCCCTGTCCTAAAAATAGTTCAGGCACAAACTTGTTTGCATACACTTAGATAAAGGATTAAACCAAGAATATAATTTCTTGGCATCTTTAATTTATAGTATAACCAAGTGGAAAAATTTCCGACATCTCCATCTTAGGGTTTAATCATTTATTTTTATTCATTTTTATAAACAGGTTCTTAATGTTTCTTTTATGAGATCTTTGATGTTGTCTATCTCAATTCTCACATGTTGTTATTACCTAACAAACAGAACAAACAGTGGTTATTATAATTGAAAACATGACTAAGAAGATATCACATATAGAAAGTGACTTGCAACTCAAATAAAGACTTAGTATTGCTTGATATAATGCTCCACTCACAATATACAACTGTAGGGTTTGAATAGTTTCTCTCTTGACACCTTGTCACATGCTTTTTCCAGATCTACAAAACTTAAATACAGATCTCTGTTATATTCCCATGACTTCTCAACTATTTGTCGTAAAATGAAAATCTGATCTTGACAGCCTGTATTTGGCCGGAATCTAGCTTGTTCTTCACCAAGCTTTTCTTCCACAATCCTCAATAATTTCTCAAGAATACTTAGCATAAATCTTACCAGGAACACTCCATAGAGAAATACCTCTGTAATTCTCACAATCAGTTTCATTTCCCTTTTTATATATGGGTACTATGAGAGCTCTACTCCAAATTATCTGGAATTTGTCCCTCTGTACAGGCATTCTGAACTATGCAGTGCAGCCACTGCAAGATTTTATATCTCCATACTTCAGCATTCCTGGTCGAATATCATCTACTCCAGCTGCCATTCCACATTTCAGGCTTTTGATGGCTTTTTCTACTTTAAGTATGGATATATATTCCTGATTGCATGCCTGATCAGTTTTTTTTTTTACCACTGTGCTGTCACTGAATGTTTCATTTAGCAATTTTTCGAAGTAATTACTCCATATATCAAGGATATCTTTTTCAACACTTTTCATGTCACCTTTATCATCTCTAATTCCTTTTAGAGCACTCTTTCCTCCATTTCTGAGCTTCTTCAACAATCTCCAGAATATCTTGCCACCTTGATATTTATTTTCTATGTTCTTAAAAAGTCTTTCCATGACTTTTGTTTAGCTAGTTTTACATAGTGTTTAGCTTTCATACATTTATCTCTGTATTCTCTAAGAATACAAGCTGACTGATTTGACAGGAACTTTTGATATGCTTTCTTCATTTCCTTCACTGCCGCTTTAACTTCCTGTGTCCACCATGGAATTCTGATTTTTCTATCCTTACAGACAACCTTACCACATGCCTCTGGCTGAATCAATTGGGATTTTCTTCAAGGCTTGCCACTGAATCTCCAAGATTTGATTCCTGTTCTCAAACTCTTTCATTTTTTTTTCAATAATCTTTGTGTATTTTAGTCTACAGTTCACATCTGAGAGCTGCTCAACTTTTATTCGCTTTAAAACTTTCTTACATGTTATTCTTTTCAATATAAAATTCAATTTTATCCTGCTCAAGACTAAATAGTGATCGCTTCCAATTTCAAATCCTCTGTACACTCTGGTGTCCTGCACCAGGGAGAAAACATCACTATCAACAATACCATAGTCAATGAGAATTTTCTTATTCCTTGCCTCTTCTCTCCATGTGAATTTGTGCACATCTTTATGTTGGAACATGGTGTTAGTAATAACCAGTCCATGTCCTGAGCAGAAATCCCACAGGTATTTTCCATTATTATTAGCTTTGCTCTTTTCTCCAAAATTTCTCAAAATATTTTTGTATGTTTGACAATCATTTCCTACTAGAACCTTCTGTGGGACCATAGTTACAAATAAATCTGACTATCCAGTTCCCCATTCTGATATTTGCCCACATCACTCTATTTGATATCGCTTGCCATTCAGGCTAAATATGATTAGCCTCATATTTAGTGTTGAATACTATGGTTACTCCTTCTTTTCCTTGATTGTCATTGCCTGAGTATAACATTTTGTATTTATTGCTCAGAAAGATCTCACCAGTTTTTGCCTGTTTTGTTTCAGTCACCCTATTATGTCGATCTGGTACTTATCTAATTCCTCAGCTAACTCCATTTCTTTGTCATTCAGGCTTCTTATGTTGATAGTACCGATCTTGAACTCTGGTGATATTGAGTTGGAGTATGTTTTAGGATTTGTTCCAGTAGATGACTTTTTGCTGTTCGCCCTGGCAAAAACAACAGGGCCTTGTTTAACCAGGCGATGCCGCAGCTGGCATGAAATTCTGTCACGTTTTACCATCATTTTCTATATTGGTTTAAGCCAATAAGAATACAATTTGTTTGGCTAAATCCCAAATTGCCAGCCCATCCTCATTCGTTCAGTATCCAGATAGATACCTAATAGGGTGCACCACAAGAAGGTGAGGATTGAACATTAGGTCAGAAGCCCTGGTCGGTTCTCTGCATTCCTTTAAAGGCTATGTGGAGGTCTCCTCTCAGTTATACAGCTTTGACCCTTAAGCACCTCTAATCACACCCTTACACAACCTCCTGGAGACTGTTCTTTATCATCTACTCAATGAAACCGTTTTAGTAATATGTAATATGTTTTATATCATATGCTATTTTTCTGCTTATCAGCTAAACATACCTCTGAATCCTCACCTAATTCCTTTCTGCCTTTCCATTCCATTCCCAAGAAACTCAGGCAACTAAATCTGTGCACAATAATGCAGATATGGTTATATTAAGACTTATAAAAAGAGAGAGATAATAACCTTCTTATCCTTGCTTGTCATTGTGTTTAACATCCAAGCAATCCTTTGATCTATTTTGCCCAATTCTGCAATATATTCAACTTTAACTCTTTTCCTACTATTCCCCAACCCCATAAATCCTCAACCTCACAAATATCCTACACTGCAGTCCTATAAATATACAGCTTGCAATCTCTCTTCAGCACAAAGTTCACAACCTTAAAAGCTGTCAATCTATTCAAATCATTCTGCAGGACTTTAATATCACCTATGAATTATTGCGATCGTCAGTTTAGCATCACTGGCAAACAACTAGATATTCACCATAAAATAATTTCAGGTATCATTAATGTACAAATTAAATGGCAGCAGGCAAAGTACAGAGTCCAGTGGTACTACCACTAGTTATCTGCATTATGTTTGATCCAACTCCACTACATACTATTCCTTTGAGGTCTGTCCATCAGCAACCTCTCATCCATGTCACCAGATTCAAGTTTATTCCCATTTGCTCTACCTTACATAATGGCATTCCATGCGACATCATGATGAATGTCAGATCTAGCAAAATCATGTAGTTATTTCCTCTATCCATCTCAACATTGCAGAAAGTGAGTAAATGCTAAAAAAAAAAAAAAAAAATCTCTCTTTTGCAAAACCACGATGCCCCCATCCTCTATAGTATCATTTATATCATATTCTTATCATCAATTCCTGAATTCTGTCCTTAATCAACTTTTCCAATACCTTACCTGCCACTCCTGATCTATAATCTGCTACCTCTTCTTGAAACTATCTTGCCTTCTTTTTATTCTACTGTAACTTGCCATTTTTCTTGCACTTTCCAATCACAATATTGGATAAGATATCCAATATTGTGATTGGATATCTCATCCAATCACAATATTGTATTCATCGTTATTAATTTCCTAATATGTACCCTCAAGAAGTATACAAATTACTATAACAATATACATGATTAAGTTTACATTATTACTAATTTTCTTTCGGCAACTTTTCCCCCAAATATTGTCATATCTGATATTTTGGTATTCTGAGGCACTTCTGATTGAATCAATCCACCTAGATCTTGGTCTTTCTCTGGATTTTTTCCTTGCCATCTTAGTATTAAACACCTGTTTTGTTAAGATTATAGGGAAAAGTTCTGTATGTATTTTTTAATACAATTCTGCCACTGATGCTATCTGTTCAGGCCCCTAATTTTTCTCAGAATCATCATATATCATCTATGAATAATATGGTCTCTAGTCTTTGATCAAGTGCTTTATCTCTAATCCAACTCTCATATTCATAACTTAGAACTGGTTTGAACACTGTCTTGTATGTGGAAAGGTTTTTTTTTTTTTTTTTTTCCCCACTTGGTTACAAATAAGATTAAACTTGTCAAGAAATTATATTTTTGTTTTTATCCTTAATCCTCAATAAAGATCGAAACTGGTCTGAGTAATGGCCCTTCCCACAATGCAGAGCATTACACTTGAAAGGAAGTTATTTCACTTTTCTCCTTATATCTTCTGCATAATGATACTACTCATCTATTTAACTCCTACTTGACTTATCCTCCTGACACTGAGTATGCCATCTGATACTGCTTTCCTTAAATATCCCCTGAAGGCACTATTAGTACCCCTCTCTCACAGCTACTTATATCACAGTGCTGCCACAAGCTGTCTTCTGAATTTTCTCAGTTTTTGTTTGGGATTAGGTGCATTTGCACCTAACAAACAAACAAGCAAAGAAAAAAACATGGTGGTGGTCAACAATAAAAGCAAAATTGATACCAATTAATGAATTAGCACATTAATTTATCAAATAAAGGAAGAATTCAAGAATGGAGAGATAGGAACACAATGCTCTGCAAAGGGAGGGGAACAGCATGACTTTGCAGAGTTTTTTTTTTTTTTTTATCTTATTCACTTTCTTATAATAGAGTTACAGCTGAATTGGATAAGAGAAATGCTGTACCATGATTAATATTACTAGACCTTGCAAGGCATTTGACAGCATGCAGTGGAACCCTATTATATAACCTGGAGCAAATAGGGAATGACATGAAGCTGGTGACATAAATGAGAGGATGGCTGATGGTGAGATATCAGAGAGCAATAGCAGAGCTGAACCTAAGACAAGGCAAGTGACCAGCAACATGCAACAGGACTCTGTACTTTGGCCACTGCTGTTCAGTTTGTATATTAATGATACTGGAGGGGGAATATCTGGATGCTGATGATGATAAACTAAAGAGGGCAATATATAACAAAAATAATGTAGAGGTCCTGCAAGATGATACCAGGGATTTTGGGGGACTGGGTACACACAAAACAGCAGTAACAGATAAGATGATTCAGATACTGATCATAGCACATTTCAAGCTGAGACTCTCTGTTGTCAAATGGAGAAATGTTAAGAGAAACCGAAATACTAAATGACATATTATTGAAGAGTGAGGATGTAAATATGCAAAGACATATGCAGAAAAGATAGAACATGAAATACAATATTCAGTCTTCCTACAACTGAGAGAAATATACAAAACAAATGGATTCCAGTGAAAAATAATATTTTTCACTGGAATCCATTTGTTTGTGCAAAGAAACTTTTCAATTCACAAACAGAAAGAAAAACAAATTGTTCAATAATACATGTAAGTAGTTGTAGAGAAATGTAATGAAAGTTCAAAGTGCAGGATCCATCACCAGAGAACATTAAGAGCTATATGAGGAATTTAACTAGTAAAATACATTAAGAGAAAAGGCTGTCAAAGAAACATTAATTGAAGAAATTGAAAATAATATACAAATAACTCAAAAGAGACTCTTTGGATGCAGCAGAATGCTTAAAATCCCAAACTTGAATGCTGACTAATAATCAAGGAGATTTAATTACATTCCCCTTCCTCAAAAACAAAAAAAGATTAAACACTGAGATATCTCAGTGTTTAATCAGTGGTTGGGAACAGTCCTTCAGGAACAAGATTGCTATCATTGTTTGAGAAGGCTAGTACAGACAAACAGAACTTCCTGTGTGTAGCAATTAACCGAAGCATTTAATGAAGGCTGTTCCCGACCCATATCTTACCAAACTATGCTCAGGGAACTGAAGAGGATCGGTATTAGCAGATGCATGCTTATACATAAAATAAAAGTTTTTAATTCAGTGGCTGGTATGTGTATAACAAGGTGAAAGGTTCATTGGATAACAGGGATAGCATACAAAGGTGATATACTAAGTTTTCCTAAAGTCTTTGATAGATTGCCATATGACAAGCTGGCAATTAAATCGTAACAGATAGAGTTGGATAGTAGATTGGTGTAATGGACTGGAGACTGGATGTCTAATAGGTATCAGCAAGTTGTGTATGGGGGGAGCAATATCCCAGAGGAGGAAGGTCACCAGTGGTGTGCTCCAGGAATCTGTTTAGGGTACACTGCTGTTTAATTTGTATATAAATGATATTGGGAAGGGCTTGAATGGTGATATACAGTTGTCTGAATGGGTGAGTGTGTGGGGGATGATCGTTTCATGTTGCAAAGTGTAAGGTTGTAAAATTTTGGGAAGCAAAGATGAGATGCAGAGTATAGGAGTGGTGGGGATATTTTAGAGGAGATGGAGGAGATGAAAGATCGAAGTGATGGTGGATAGAAACTTGAAATTTCGTGGACATTATGCTAAAATTGGGAAGACAACACAGTGGAATGATGCTGAGAACACTGACGTGTAGAAGGATATTTTGCATAAAGGAGACGCCAAGACTGATGTAGCAAATTACCACCTAATCAGCATATCAGGTGTCATTGTCAAAGTATTGGAGAAGTTGATGTAGAGTAAAATACAGGAATGGATAGATGGAAATGGGATACTATGAGGAGGGGGGGGGGCATAGTTTTGTGAAATAAATCATGCCTCAGTAACTTGCTCACATTTTATAATACAGTGACAGCTGAGTTGGATAAAAGTAATAGGTTTACAGTGATACTGCTGGACTTTACAAAGGCCTCTGACAGGATACCAAATGGAATTCTAATCAGTAACCTGCAGCACATGGGGATGGATATAGGGTTGGTGAGATGAACAGGAAGGTGGTTGATGGAGAGATATCAGAGAGTAGT
Organism: Typopeltis vanoorti; assembly: GCF_054136105.1. Classification (NCBI taxonomy): domain Eukaryota; kingdom Metazoa; phylum Arthropoda; class Arachnida; order Uropygi; family Thelyphonidae; genus Typopeltis; species Typopeltis vanoorti. The sequence continues at coordinate 17,139,936 of NC_143574.1, read as the reverse complement.
TTGTTCAGGAGTAGAGTTTAAAAGGCCTGTGACTAGTGGTGTGCTGCTAGGTTCTGTTCTTGGACTGCTACTGTTTAATTTGTTCATTAACGATATAGGAAAGTATCTGAGAGCAATTGTTAAGTTGTTTGCCAATAATGCAAAGTTGGGTAGAGCAATAGTTACTACACATGATGTCAAAATTTTGCCAGATGATTTGGATAGATTGGCAGACTGGGCAAAGAAGAATGGATGTCAGTTTAATGTGCCAAAGTGGAAGGTTATGCATTCTGGGGTGAAAAGATTACCAGCTGTATACTACATTGGTGAAACTGTACTCCAGGAAATTGACGAAGTCAGAGATTTGGGAGTGTTAGTGAATTAGAGGGAGTTAACATTTAAGGGGCACAGCAAAAGTGGCTAAAGCAGCTCGTCAGATTACATGGTTACTTGATATGACCCCGTTTTGACTATGTGCAGATCTGGGTGCCAAGGTTTCTTGGTAATGAGGCAAATGATGAAGATGGTAGAGGTCTATGGAATGAACATTACAAGAACAGGTTGAAGATTTGTGAGTTACAGAAACTGGTTGATAGGCAGAAAAGGGGTGATATGATTAAGACATTCAAACTAACAAAGGGTTTTTACAGGATTAATTCAGATCAGGCATGGTGGTGGGAGAACTAGGGGCCATCCATGGAAACTGAGTAAGAGTGTAGTTAGCAAGGGTATTAGAACTGGTTTTTTGTTTGGAGAATGGTGAATGAGTGGAATAGATTGTCAGAGGTCTGTTGTGGGTGCCATGTCCGTGAATGAGTTCAAAGCTCATGTAAAGTATGATAGATACTGGACAAATGCTGAATAGTTCTTGACATGATGTTTAAGACTTCCCTCAATGAGTCTAAGGACTCCTTTGAGTTACCCGTAATAATAATAATAATGTTTTGATTCCATTGTACAAGACTTTGATCAGGTCACATATGGATTACTTTGTGCAGATTTAGTCACCAGGTTTTCAAAAGGATGAAGTGATGTTGGAACAGCTTTAGAGACAATTGACTAAGGTGGTTTCTGGTCTCTGGAATATAGAGTATGAAGGCAGATTGAGGGAATGCAAATTGTAGAATCTAGTAGAGAGGTTATACCTGGTTTGTTCTCGAATCCTGTCTTGATTCTGGTTCTCATAGTTCCTTTTCCCCACCCTGGTTGACATTCGTTCATTTGGAATACTTGCCCCAATGCACTCTCTAAACCGAGTGTACCTGGAGAACTGTCTGTCTGAGACTGGATTCTCCTGCTCTCCTTGACATCTAAATTTTCCAACAATACACAAAATATAACTTTGCTTTTCAGTTATCTGATCCGCATTCAAAACCAACTTGCTGTGAATAGCTTATACTCTAAGTTTAATTAGGCCATTTATGTTGTGTCCCATTCTTGTTTATTTATATATTTCCCTTATACTTTACTTTCCTTCATATATCTTATCCTTTTTCTTCACATATCGTTACCGCCATACTATAAATCTAAACTCTTGCCCTTCTTAGTATCCTAAAACATTTATTTTTTAAAGCTGACATTATTCTTCTTACTTGTGGGGGCATTTATATACTGAACAAAATTCACTATCATTCATGCCTAAACTACTAGAGAGATCTGTCATACTTGCATCCAGTTTACAGCAAAGTATACAAAAATTTTCCAACAATACACAAAATATAACTTTTGCTTTTCAGTTATCTGATCTGCATTCAAAACCAACTTAGCTTATACTCTAAGTTTAATTAGGCCATTTATGTTGTGTCCCATTCTTGTTTATTTATATATTTCCCTTATACTTTACTTTCCTTCATATATCTTATCCTTTTTCTTCACATATCGTTACCGCCGTACTATAAATCTAAACTCTTGCCCTTCTTAGTATCCTAAAACATTTATTTTTTAAAGCTGCGCCATTTAGGACATTTAGTTTATAACGAAATTTAAAACAAGAAGCAGAATCCTAAATAATTCTAGAGGTGAATTAATCGTGCAGTCATAACCCTGATCTTGTAACTTAACCTTTTCTCTCCCCCCCCCCCCCCACATAGGTTCGTACGTTATTACAAGCATTGCATTGAATGGCAATTTCAGACAACTCAATATTTGATAAGTAAAAGTTTATTAAACTCATAAATACAATACAATACGCTAAATTCTAAAAGCTTCAATTCAATACTAAAATAATACAATGTTAATAAGTCTAGCAAAATACAAAAAATGAAAATTTCACACCAGCACGTGGGATAAACTGTTATGCCTCCACAAAGGACTCTATACACACAAGATCTGCGATTTCTGAAGAAATATTCCTCCTGTAGTGGGACATATTTGGGATACTTCGGATAATGAGGGCCATCTCAGCTGCAGCATATCAGGCTTCTTCCTAAGAAACACAATCTATCTGCTGTTCTGCAGTCATCAGATTCACAATGAGGATATCCACAATTTCCATTGATAGTCTCCTTCCTTTAGACCAGGGTTGGCTTAGTATGTCGTAAATACCTTTTTTCCCAACCATGTGGCGTCCTTTGTTCTCGATGGTAGGAAAATGGGATCTAAATCCCACTTACTAATATTCCATGTCGTGGCGGACAGAGGGGACTCCTGACCGTCACTCAGGAAGCGTGCATATGTTAACCTCCAAACAAAAACTGACAAAAGACCTTGTGGGGGTTCTAACCCTTTTATATTATGACCCTACCGGCACCTCCTGCAATTAATCCCCCCCCCCCCGCCGACATTAGGATACGTTTATCGTAACCTGTTAGGGTGGCATCTCCCTGCTGAACCTTCCATCTTTGGTGGGCCGTGTGCACGTGACTGACCCACGGCATTGTCTAAATCGGGAACCGTGACCTTGGACTTTACTTCGGTTCTAGGTAACCCTATGAGTCAGCTTTATCAAACTGTATCAGCTCACCTATTTTTTTTTAAGAATTAGCATAACTTACAATCTCTTGTTTCAAGTGCATAACAAGCAAGCCTTTTACAAGCAAAATTCTTATAACTAAATACTGTAAATTAATTATCTATATTTTCTAATATTATACAATCAATGTTCTTATACGAGTTAACAATTATTCTTTTCAATATTTTTATTTCATTTTATACTTAGATGCAAGCACGATTTTCTTATTAAGGTTTCTACTTGTTAAATTGTGATCAAGTAAATTCTCTTATGAAGTTTACAAAGATCACAAATTTAATGCTGGTCTCATATGGAGGTATCAGAATTTCTTTCATCAATGCAAAACAGAAAGTCAGCTTCCTATCTGCACTGTTTGCAAATAGTGTGTGGTCTTCCAGATGGTTTGCTTGATTTGTAGGATGAAAAAACTCTGCCACTTTTGTATGAGACTAGGTAATTCACTTTCAACTGAAAAGCTCCTAGAAAGGTTCTTTATATCATAGATAGGATTCAAACCCAGGTCTTTCCAACAGAAGGGTATTGTCCATACTGACTGAGCTAAGGAGAAAGCAAAATCTGAATTACAACTAGCTGGGAACACTAAGATTAATCCAACAAGCTTTTATAGATATGTAAAAAAGGAATAAGGATAATAGAAATGAATTAAGCATAACTACTTATTCTGGAATAAATCTAAATGAATCAGCTGTGGTTGTAGAAGAATTTATTATTTTGTATTTTGTATTATTAAGTATTTTGCTAGTAATGATGTAATTTTTTCATGTAGTACTGTCATATCCTGTACACCCCTTGAGGGTATATGGCAGGAATTTGATGATGATGATGATGATGAAGTATTTTGCTAGTGTATATATAAATACTGGTCAATTAGAAGAGAAATTATAACTTGAAGAACAAGACTTACTGAATGAGCTAAAGCAGGAAAAGGAAATATGTGACATCTTCAATAACTTGGCAATTGATAAGATTGGAGGTAGGAAGATATCTTTCTCATGGTAGTTGCAAGTTATTCCAATTCATAGGAGTGGGTCATCACATAAATTGGAGAATGACAAGACAACTAAAAATCTTCTTAGCATTACTGATAGTCATGTAAAAATTAATCAGGAATCATGTTCAGGATATTCTTGAAAGGAATCACTTGTTAAACACTGCACAGTTTCATTAGGAGGCGATCCATTATGACAAATTTGTTTACTTTTTATGAAGAGGTCACAAGGGAAACCAATCAAGGTAATGGCTATGATGCCATTTATTTAAATTTTAGCAGTCTCTGATAGATGATTAAAATGTATACCAATTAGGTGTTTATAATCAGCTAGCAAGATAAGTGGGAAGGGGGAAATTCTGCGACAGGAAGTGGAAAGGGGAAATTTTTTTGTCACAATTGGCTAAACCAGACTCTATTAAATAACATGATAAAAAGTTAGTGACGAAAAAAGTTATATTTCTTTAAGTATAATTTTTATTTTATATTTATTTAATTTTATTTAAGTATATAGTTATATTTTTTTTACTGTTCAGATAGAAAAATATGTGGAATGTCCTTCATCGAGAGCCAAGTTTTTAGGAGCAGGGTACTACAGAGTGGTAAATCCTTGTTGTTGATCTAGGTTTAAACATTAAGAGTGATTTCTCTCTCTCTCTCTCTCTCTCTGAAGTTGAGAGAGATTTATTTATAGGATGATCTTAAGACATTGGAAGAGTGGATGGGGAAATGGGGTTTAAAATTTAATGTTAGCAAATTCAAGTACATCTGAGTGGGTAAGATAGATATTAGATAGATATCAGTTGAATGGGCAGTCTAAGGGGAAAAAAAATTGATAAATACACAGATTTGGGTATTTTGGTTGACAGGAAATTAAAGTCCAGGAATCATTCATAGTGGTAAGAAAACTTTAAAACCCAGAAGATTGTGGGATTAATTAAAAGCAACTTCACCTATATGAGTAAGTAATGATACCATTATACAAGTCTTTAAGCCAATATTGGATTACAGATCTCAGTTTTAGTCATCAAGGTTTTTAATGGATGTCAAGAAATTTGAAGATATTCAGAGAAGACTAAGTCTGTAGAGTGATTGTATCATGATAATTATGAGAAATGGTTTGGTTAGTTCCTATCTAGCAGGAGACAGAAAGAAGACTTAATTGAAGTTTCTAAGTTAATTCAGTATACATAAGATAGAGACCAGGAGTTTGGTACAATTGGCTAAATCAGGCTCTATTAGAGAACTTATATTTCTTTAAGTTCTTTTTTTTTTTTTTTACTGTTAGATAGAAAATATGTGGAATGCCCTTCATCAACATGCTACAGAATCAACGAATTTAATTAATTTTAAGACAGATTAAGAGAACTATTATGGATGAAGGGTAGGTTAATTCTAATTTAAGTATATCTAATTTTGTAATGTTGAATATGTTGGTATGATTATGTATCTATGTATAAATATGTATGAGAAAAAATAATAATAAATAAATGAATTTGAAAAAACTGAGAGGATGAATAATAAGAAAATAAGCTGAGTGACCGAGATATGTATATCTTGGTCAATAATAATATGCTCCATTAAGCAGTTAACCATGAAAAAAAGGATTTCCCATCGCTCTCTTTCATGAGATAGAATAGTTTGTTCTGATAACTAAAACAACTAGAATAAATACAAAAACAATACCAGTAGGAAAACCTTGCCTAAATAATTCTACTGGTTCTCCTAAAAATATGTTAGACGAATAAGGAAAGTCATGTACAGACTAATCAATGGACCAGTAGAAACAAGGCAAACTTCCAAACTTTTGTTTTTAAATCAATTATCCACCTCACAGATTCTCTATAAAGTTAGTTACACCTCTACCTCCATTATGTGATCTATTCTGAGTTTAAAGCTTTAAACTCAGAACAGGTCACTCTCTAAAAAAAGAACAGTAAGTGCATCTTTACAAGAACCAATAAGGAGAAAGTTCAAAACAGTTGCAAGTAAATTTCTAACTCATCTAAATCTGATTTTTAAAAGGCCAAACTAGAAAACTTCATATCCTAGTACTGCCTCTGTAGTTCATTCAGTATAGACGAAGCCCTTTGGTTGCAAAGACTTAGGTTCGATTCCCATCCAAGACAAGAGGAATCTTTATCTGGTCTTTATCTAGGATAGGAATATACCATGGGTTACAACAGCTTTTTACTTTTTCTGAGTGGAATTCACACATAAAAAAATAATAATTAAAAAAAATTCTGCTTCTAGTTCCTTGCCAAATCCATTGGATGTATCTTTTGTTCAATTGTTCTTCTACTTCTTTTTGCACTTGGATGGTTCTGTTGCATCATCGTTATCCACAGAAAAACTAATTTCTTTGCCTGTTATATCATAGGCATCTTCAATTTGAAAAAAAATGTAAACAAGAGTAGTCCTACATGACAGAAAAAATCAAACAGTAAAAATGAACTCATGAGTAGTAATAATTCAGGACAGAAAGGAGTACTATGGGAAACTTACCTCAATGCTTCAAGATTATTTCACATATTGTTGGGATGGGGAACTCAAGAAGAAACTAAAGCTCTATCATGAACATCTACCTAGGCTATATGGTCTTTCCAAAAGCCATAAACAAAGTATTTCATTACGCCCTGTAGTACACTGTATTGGCTGTTCTAATTACAAACCTACTGAGCAATCAATCATACTATTCACCATTACAGGCACAACTCCTTCATATATATAAAACCCAGTGAAATTTAAAATTTTCTCCAGAAAAAGACTAAAGCAAATTCCTTAAGGAAAGACTGTAATAGAAGATAGTGCCATTTAACAATGCTCATCTAAGTTCATTAGATTTAGTAATAATAATTATCATGATTACATATCATTAGGACTTCAGTTATAATTAGCTAATGCAGCTCTATTAAACTCATGATTTCATTTTTACTGTTTGATTTTTTCTGTCATGTAGGACTACTCTTGTTTAAATTTTTTTCAAATTGAAGATGCCTATGATATAACAGGCAAAGAAATTAGCTTTTCTGTGGATAACGATGATGTAACAGAACCATCCAAGTGTAAAAAGAAGTAGAAGAACAATTGAACAAAATATACATCCAATAGATTTGGCAAGGAACTAGAAGCAGAATAGTTCTTTTTTTTTTTTTTGTTTAATTATTATTTTTTTTATGTGTGAATTCCACTCAGAAAAAGTAAAAGCTGTTGTAACCCATGGTATATTCCTATCCTAGATAAAGACCAGATAAAGATTCCTCACGTCTTTGATGGGAATTGAACCTAAGTCTTTGCAACCAAAGGGCTTTGTCTATAGTGAATGAACTACAGAGGCAGTACTAGGATATGAAGTTTTCTAGTTTGGCCTTTTAAAAATCAGATTTAGATGAGTTAGAAATTTACTTGCAACTATTTTGAACTTTAATTTAAAAAAAAAAAAAGGGTGCTTAAGAGTCAAAGTTATATAACTGAGAGGAGACCTCCACATAGCCTTTAAAGGAATGCGGAGAACTGATCAGGGCTTCTGACCTGACATCCAATCCTCACCTTCTCGTGGTGCACCCTGTTAGGTATCTGCCTGGATACTGAACGAACAAGGATGGGCTGGCAGTTTGGGATTTAGCCGAACAAATATATTCTTTATTGGGTTAAACCAAAATAAAAAATGATGGTACAACATGACAGAATTTCATGCCAGCTGGGGTGTCGCCTGGTTAAACAAGGCCCCCATTTTTCGCCAGGGCGAACAGCGAAAAGGATAGAAAAATCAGAACTCCATGGTGGACACAGGAAGTAAAAGAAGCAGTGAAAGAAAAGAAGAAAGCATATCAAAAGTTCTTAGCAAATAAGTTGCTTGTGCTCTTAGAGAATACAGAGACAAATGTAAGAAAGCTAAACACTCTGTAAAACTGGCTAAACAAAAGTCTTTATTACTATTATTATTATTACATCACACCTCCAGGGAGTCCAAAGACTCATCGACGGAGGGCATCTACTCTACAACTCTTTATCTCACTACTCCACCAATCTTCATCATCTAACACCAACACTGACTACCACCACCACCATTAGTACTTTCACAGACAATCACAAACATTCATGCCCACAGAAGGATTCGAACCCACAGCCTTTTGGCTGGAGAGCGGACATGCTAACCACTCGGCCAACCAGGCCGGCAATGGGAGAACTTTCATAAGAACATAGAAAATAAATATCAAGAAGGTGGCAAGATATTCAAGAGGTTGTTGAAGAAGCCCAGAAATGAAGGAAAGAGTGCTGTAAAAGGAATTGGAGATGATAAAGATGACATGAAAAGAGGAGAAAAAGATATCCTTGAAGTATAGAGTAATTACTGCAAAAAATTGCTAAATGAAACAAGCAGTGATGACAGTACAGTGGTAAAAAACACTAACCAGGCATGCAGTCAGGAATAAATATCCATACTTGAAGTAGAAACAGCCATTAAAAGCCTGAAACGTGGAAAGACAGCAGGAGTAGATGATATTTGACCAGAAATGCTGAAGTATGGAGGTATAAAAGTCTTACAGTAGCTGCACTGCATAGTTCAGAAGGCCTGGACAGAGGGACGAATTCCCGATGATTGGAGTAGAGCTCTCATAGTACCCATATATAAAAAGGGAAATAAAACTGAATGTGAGAATTACAGAGGTATTTCCCTACTGAGTGTTCCTGGCAAGATCTATGCAAGTATACTTGAGAAATGGTTGAGAAGGATTGTGGAAGAAAAGCTTGGTGAAGAACAAGCTGGATTCAGGCCAAATAGAGGCTGTCAGGATCAGATCCTCACTTTACGACAGATAGTTGAGAAATCATGGGACTATAACAAAAATATGTATTTAAGTTTTGTAGATCTGGAAAAGGCTTATGACAAAGTACCAAGAGAGAAGCTATTCAATACACTACAGTTATATGGTGTCAATGGGACATTATAGCAAGCAATACTTAGTCTTTATTTGAGTTGTAAGCCAGCAGTTAGAATTGAAGGAGATACAGGATGATGGTTTAATGTTAAATCTGGTGTCAGACAAGGATGTACATTATCCCCTCTGTTATTCATTATCTATATGGATCACATTATGAAGAAAGTGGTATTAAACCTGATATCAAAATTGGAGATGTTAATCTCAGCTCTTTGCTTTATATGTATGAAGTCATACTTTTAAATAAATCACCTACAAGTCTGCAAGATTCCCTGACTAAATTGAATAACTGTTGTAGTAGATATGGTATGAAGATCAGCATTAAAAAGACAAAGACAATGAAAATAGGCAGAAACATTGAAAATATCAACTGCATTGTGAATGGAGAACCTATAGAACAAGTAAACATTTCAGCTACTTAGGCATGATTTTTAGTGAAGATGGTAAATTAAATATGGAAATGGACAACAGAATCAACAAAGCTGGTATGGGAGGCAGTCAACTGAATAAATTTATATGGAATAAGAGAGAAATTAGTCAAAACACTAAATTAGCTGTATACAAGACAGTAATCAAGCCAGTTTTAACTTATGGATCTGATAGCTGGGTCAGAAGTAAAACACTTGACCAAAGACTAGAGACCACAGATATGAGAGTACTGAGTAGGATCAGGAGCATGAACAGATGGCATCAATGGCAATATCATATTAAAAACGAGGATATTAGGAAAGACTTGACATTGTCAGCATCCAGGAATGTCTTAGCAGAGCTAATCTCAGGTGGTATGGTCACTTAAACAGAATGGGAGAGGAAAGATTAGCAAAACAAGTGTTTTCTGCCAGGTTGGCAAGAAAAAGACCCAGAGGAAGACCAAGATATAGGTGGATTGATACAGTAAAAAGTGCCTTAGAAGATAGAAATATAAGATTTGATAATGTTGGAGTCTTGACAGATAACAAATTTGGAGGAAAATTGTAGATATTACAATTTTACATATCCTGTACATCCCTTGAGGGTATATATCAGGAATTTGATGATGATAAAAAAATAAAAATAAAAAATGGACATTTCAATCAAAGCAAATCAAATATAAATGATTCTTTTCTTGTACAGCTAGGCAAACTTCTGGAGAAACAAGGAAGAAATAATGGATGAGTATTTAAAGTAAAATGGAAAATTAATGTTACTATATCAATGATAATTGTTTTGGTAATGCATTCAGGTAGATATTTAATCAATAAATCAACCAAGGAAATGTGGCACAGAAATCTGGAAGATCTGGTATGTTGCAGTCTCTGCAAAGGGTGTGCGCAAAAATGGGAGGGGGAAGAATTACTGGAAGTCCAGATGCAGATTCCATTTAGTGACGCTCACCTTTAGAGGGATTTATGTTATCTGGCAGAGAGCCATATGATAATAATTTCTCGTTATTACTTGAAACTGTCACTGATTCCGAATTCTATCAATGATACAATACTTTACTAATCAGTAAATGAAAAAGAAATATAATTATTAGGCATATTAGGTCATAAAATGACAGGTATGCATCATCATTGCCATTACCTAAACACTATAATATTTCTTACCGGGTGCTGTCCCTTGATCTGATGATGTAGACTGATCATCAGTATCTACTTTCAAGCTATTTAAGCCATCAATCCGATGAATTATTCCACTTGCAGGATCCTACAGTACAAATAAAGCAAGCAGATGTAATCGCAGTATATTCATCATATATACCTTAACTAGTCATGTTTTAAAAAAGATCATGCTATTCACTATAATCCAGAAAGTACCAAAATAATTAGCCATAACAATTTATCAGAATTTCTTAGCTCTTTTCATTCAGTGTGAAACTTCTAATTTTTGGTTTAACATTTATAACCTATAATTATTAGGGAGCACACATACATCAATCCAGTCTGACTGACTACTAACTACTGTGGACAGTGAAAATTATAGTTGCAAAAAATATACAAATCCTTCATTTACCAAAATTATATAAAACAACATCTCAGTAGTGCAGATGATAATTATACTACTCTTCGAATGAAAAGGCCTAGGTTCAAATCCTACTAGGAGTCTTTATATGGGAATCAGTCAATTGAGTTTAACTTTGCTTTTGGCCAAATGGGAGGTAAAATTGTGACAGCACAACAAACTATATGACGATTAACCATCCTATCAATGCACAAATTAAATATTATATATATATATATTTCAAAAAAATCAAGTTGCGTAGCTGCAACACACCACATTGCCTAATACAGCAATCCTTCGATTAATGCGCCTCTAAAATTCGATTAGTGCACCTATATACATCTCAAAAATAAATGTTACAGATTTTAAAAATTTTCGATCTATATATTTTTTATGGTTAACTATTTAAAAAATCACTCACCAGAATGAAATAATTTAGTTACCGATTTGAAACATTTTACAGAGTTATTTTTTAATGGCATACTACACTATTTCCATGTACACTATGTTCCAAATTTACTGCCAAAATTTATGTTGTCTGCTTTACATTTTTGCTGATCATATCTCATGCAATTGTTTTCCATACTTTTTTATTTTAAATTATTTTCCTAACCTTTAATCACGATTAAAAGAATTAGTAGCAAAAAAACAGAAGTGTGAAAATTATTCGAAAAGTAATCTGATTGGAAGAAAAACTTGAAATAATTAAGAAAAATGAACAAGGCAAGTCCAGAGCAAAGATAGGACAAGAACACAAAAATGAGTGAATCAACTGCTGAATACAAAGAGAAAGGTAAGGCTGCTTGAAGTTCATCATGCATGCACTGAAAATCAAAGTATTATAATGATTGAATTAGGGAGACTTCTTTTTACATGGATCGAAGATTGTAACCAAAAACGAATCCCACTATGCACTGGCCTTATTAAATCAAAAGCATTGTTTCTTTGTAACCTGGAAAGAAAGGGCTATCAATGATGGAAAAGAAGAAGAATTCCATGTTAGTGCAGTGTGATTTGAGCATTTCAAAAAGAGAAATAGCCTACATAATGTTCTAATCACAGGTGAAGCTGCAAGTGCAGATAAGGAGATTTTGAAGAAAACTGTTCAAGAATGGGACTATTGTGATCAACACATATTTAATGTCGATGAAACCGGCCTTTTTTTTTTTTGGAAGCGAATGCCATCAAAGACAGAGAAATCTCAACCAAATCAGAGAAATCTCAGCCTGGTTATAAAGTCGCAAAGTCGAATGAAATTACTGCTAGCAATCTACGAGCCGTTTGGAAGCACATTCTTCCACGTTGTACAAATGATTTTAGAGGCTTTTCAACAAATCTAAGTTAATTAAATCTCATTCTGAGAAGTTGGGTGACTCTGACCTGCAAAACATAGATGCACAGTGGGAATATCCTGAAGAATATGAAGAAAATTTAATCACTAACAAGCTCACAGAAACAATTTGAAAATAGTTTTCGTACAATCGAAGTTTTTAAGTAGCAATGATTAGAGACTGACCCTGGTGAAGAGAGAACCAGTAAAATTTGCAGAAGAGGCAATAGGGCCATACCCTCAGTTGTATTAAAAAAAGAAATAGAATGCCTGCCAAACTATGTTAGCTCAATTCTTTGTTAAGAAGCAGAATAATAAATTTTTATTCTGAATATGTTTTATTGTCTTTCAGCTTCATGGTTTTCCTTTAACTAGGCCCTGAGACATACCCTAATTCTTTTATAAAAAAAATTAAAGGTCAAAAAAGAAATCTGAGGAACAAATTATACATTTTCCCATAGGTTATTATATTCGATTAGTGCATTTTCGATTAATGCGCCTGTTTTAATGAACGCACTGGGCGCATTAATCGAGGGATTGCTGTATCATAATGGAACATGAAATGAGAGAAGAAAATTTATGAAGAAGCCAAATATTGCATAACTGCAACTACAAATGTGGTGGTAAATACAGAAATGGATGCTACAGAAAATTTCACGGAAATCAGAATCGTTTTTCTCAACTTTATTTTATTTTGTGTCACCCACAAAATGCTGTAAACTTATAAGACATCAATAATGTGGGTATGCTAAGGATTTTTTAAAATCATATTTTATTTTATTATTTTTTTGATTACACAGTCTTGAAATCCTGCTCTAGAGAATAAAATGGAACTTTTACAAGCCTCCAATAAGTATATCAGTGGTCTCACACTAAAAGATGAAATTCATCTATTACGTATGATCCATGCTCATGATATGATTTAAACCACAGCCTGGCTGGAGAGTGGGTATGTTAACAACTCAGCCAACCAGATCAGTAAAGCAAGAAGCCCAGTTTGCATTATGAAACCAGAATAATTTCATAGTGCAACCTTTTTGTCATTGCTTGAATAAAATATACAGATTTTTATTTCCACTTCTAAAATATTTAATTAATTCTCAACTGGGATTGTTAAGAAATAGCATATGGCACCAATCTGCTATAGGCCTTGTGCCCTTCCATGTGTGGGTCAGATATAACAAAAAACTAAAAACAATAAATAAATAAAAAAAAAAAAAAACTCCACTCCATAAAAAAACAAGTTGCAGCAAATTGCCTAGCTATACAAAATTACAGCAAGCCACTGAAAACTACCTACAAAGACTACAAAAAGAATTTTGTAGTCTTTGTAGGTAGACTACAATACCTACTTTGTAGGTATTGTAGATAGACTGCAATAAAGAAAAAAAACTTTATGAGATAAAGTTTTTTCTTTATCTCATTTTCCCCTGTGTGAAGTCAAGTAACTTTGAATGTTTGAAATCTAATTAATGCTCTGATAGAGCATTTATTTCTATCTATATGGTGTATTTAGACTGTCACTGACATGTGTTCTTGATGATGTCTGCTTTACAGGAGGAAAAACTGGAGTTTCTGGGAGAAAACCTACAATTTCCATATGAAACTGGAAATTGTAGGTTTTCTTCAATTGAAAAGCCTCCAATAAAGGTTCTTTACCTCTACACATTTATATTTGTTCATTCATTCGGTATCCAGGTAGATACCTAACAGGGTGCACCACGAGAAGGTGAGGATTGGACATTAGGTCAGAAGCCCTGGTCGGTTCTCCGCATTCCTTTAAAGGCTATGTGAAGGTCTCCTCTCAGTTATACAGCTTTGACCCTTAAGCACACAAGACAAAGACAATGAAAATAGGCAGAAGCATTAAAAATATCAACTGCATCCTGAATGAGACCCTATAGAACAAGTAAAACATTTCAGCTACTTAGGTACGATTTTTAGTGAAGATGGTAAATTAAATATGGAAATAGACAACAGAATCAACAAAGCTGGTATGGTAGGAAGTCAACTGAATAAATTTATATGATATAAGAGAGAAATTAGTCAAAATACTAAATTAGCTGCATACGAGACAGTGTTCAAACCAATTTTAACTTATGGATCTGAGAGCTGGATCAGAAGTAAAACACTTGACCAAAGACTAGAGACCACAGATATGAGAGTACTGAGAAAGATTATGAGCATGAACAGATGGCATCAATAGTAATATCATATTAAAAACGAGGATATTAGGAAAGAACTTGACATTGTCAGCATCCAGGAATGTCTTAGCAGAGCTAATCTCAGGTGGTATGGTCATTAAACAGAATGGGAGAGGAAAGATTAGCAAAACAAGTATTCTCTGCGAGGTTGGCAAGAAAAAGACCCAGAGGAAGACCAAGATATAGGTGGATTGATACGGTAAAAATTCCGATCACATCATATGAGGAACCTTTACCTGGTATCTTTCAACTAAAGGTGAATTAACTGGTCTCTATGTGGAGGTTTTTTCTCCCGGTAACTCGGGATTTTCATCCCTCAAAACATTTCTACAATTTAAATTGTTAAATTTTAGTGCTGAGTACACTAAAATTTAGTGCACACAGCACTAACCTAAGTAATTATAGAAACAATTTAAATGGTTACTACAGTTACTTAGTTTAGTGCTACGTGCTTGTCACGGTTATCTTTGTGCTCTGATAATGCTGGGTAGAAAACCAGCAAAATATTAGTGAGTTCATAAATGTATTTTTTCCTCTTGGTGTTGGTTATATGAGGGAGGACTGGAAGGTTTTGATAAACATCAAGAACAAAAATGATATTAAAGCAACTGATATAATCACAAGAAAGAACATACTAGTAGAAGAGTTATAAAGGTAACTTATATTCTTATATTCTCGTATGTTCTTTCTTGTGGTTATATCAGCTGCTTTAATATTTTAACATAAAAGTTGTGCACAAATTCACAATGAGAGAAGACCTAAGGAAAAAAAGAAAACTGCTTACTATGTTATTGTTGATGGTGATATCTTCATGCTGGTTCAGGACACAAGGTATACAGGAGAGATTTGAAATAGGAATCATCATCATCAAATTCCTGCCATTTACCCTCAAGGGGTGTACAGGATATGATAGTACTACATGAAAAAAATTACATCATTACTAACTTCCTAATTACAATTTTCCTCCAAATCAGTCTGTTACTTGTCAAGACTCCAACATTATCATATCTTATATTTCTATCGTCTACAGCACTTTGTACCGTATCAATCCACATATATCTTGGTCTTCCTCTGGGTCGTTTTGCTGCCAACCTGGCAGAGAACACTTGTTTTGCTAATCTTCCTTCACCCATTCTGTTTAAGTGACCATACCACCTGAGATTAGCTCTGCTAACGCATTTCTACATGCTGACAATGTCAAGTTCTTTCCTAATATCCTCGTTTTTAATATGATATTGCCTTTGATGCCATCTGTTCATGCCTATAATCTTTCTCAGGACTCTCATATCTGTGGTCTCTAGTCTTTGGTCAAGTGTTTTACTTCTGACCCAGCTCTCAGATCCATAAGTTAAAACTGGTTTGAACACTGTCTTGTATACAGCTAATTTAGTGTTCCGACTAATTTCTCTCTTATTCCATATGAATTTATTCAATTGACTTCCCACCATACCAGCTTTGCTGATTCTGTTGTCTATTTCTATATTTAATTTCCCATCTTCACTAAAAATCGTGCCTAAGTAGCTGAAATGTTTTACTTGTTATACAGGTTCTCCATTCACAACACAGTTGACATTTTCAATGATTCTGCCTATTTTCATTGTCTTTGTCTTTTTAATGCTGACCTTCATACCATATCTATTACAACAGCTATTCGATTTAGTCAGAGAATCTTGCAAACTTGCAGTGGATTTATTTAGAAATATAACATCATCCTCATAAAGCAAAGAGCTGACATTAACATCTCCAATTTTGATATCATGTTTAATACCACTTTCCTTCATAATGTGATCCATATAGATAATGAATAACAGAGGTGATAATGTACATCCTTGTCTGACACCAGATTTAACATTAAACCATCTTCCTGTACTTCCTTCAATTCTAACTGCTGACTTACAATTCAAATACAGACTAAGTATTGCTTGATATAATGTCCCATTGACACAATATAACTGTAGTGTATCGAATAGCTTCTCTCTTCGCACCTTGTCATATGCCTTTTCCAAATCGACAAAATTTAAATACAGATTTTTGTTATATTCCCATGCTTTCTCGACTATTTGTTGTAAAGTGAAGATCTGATCCTGACAGCCTCTATTTGGCCTGAATCCAGCTTGTTCTTCACCAAGCTTTTCTTCCACAATCCTTCTCAACTGTTTCTCAAGTATACTTGCATAGATCTTGCCAGGAACACTCAGTAGAGAAATACCTCTGTAATTCTCACATTCAGTTTTATTTCCCTTTTTATATATGGGTACTATGAGAACTCTACTCCAATCATCGGGAATTCGTCCCTCTGTCCAGGCTTTCTGAACTATGCAGTGCAGCCACTGTAAGATTCTTATACCACCCATACTTAAGCATTTCTGGTCTAATATCATCTACTCCTGCTGCCTTTCTACATTTCAAGCCTTTGATGGCTTTTTCTACTTCAAGTATGGATATGTATTCCTGACTGCATGCCTGGTCAGTGTTTTTTACCACTGTGTTGTCATCACTGCTTGTTTCATTTAGCAGTTTTTCAAAATAATTACTCCATACTTCAAGAATATCTTTTTCTCCCATTTTCATGTCACCTTTATCATCTTTAACTCCTTTTACAGCACTCTTTCCTCCATTCCTAAGCTTCTTCAACAACCTCCAGAATATTTTGCCACCTTCTTGATATTTTTTTTCTATATTCTTGCGAAAGTCCTCCCATGACTTTTGTTTAGGTAGTTTTACACAGTGTTTAGCATTCTTGCATTTGTCTCTGTATTCTCTAAGAGCACAAGCTGACTTATTTGCCAGGAACTTTTGATATGCTTTCTTCTTTTCCTTCACTGCCTCTTTAACTTCCTGTGTACACCAGGGAGTTCTGATTTTTTTTTTATCCTTGCACACAACCTCACCACATGCCTCTCTGGCAGAATCAATCAATGTTTTGTTCAGAGTTTGCCACTGAATCTCCTAGGTTTGATTCCTGTTCTCAAACTCTTTCATTTTCTTTTCAATAATCTTTGTGTATTTCAGTCTACAGTTCACTTCTAAGAGCTGCTCAACTTTTATTCGCTTTAAAACTTTCTTACATGCTATTCTTTTGAATATAAAATTCAATTTTATCCCGCTCAAGACTAAATAGTGATCACTTCCAATTTCAAATCCTCTGTACACTCTGGTGTCCTGCACCAGGGAGAAAACATTACTATCAACAATAACATAGTCAATGACACTTTTCTTATTCCTTGCCTCTTCTCTCCATGTGAATTTGTGCACATTTTTATGTTGGAACATGGTGTTAGTAATAACCAGTCCATGTCCTGAGCAGAAATCCAACAGATATTTGCCATTATTATTAGCTTTGCTCTTTTCTCCAAAGTTTCCCAAAATATTTTTGTATGTCTCACAATCATTTCCTACTCTGCTATTTAGATCCCCAACAAGGACCAACTTTTCCTTTTTCATTGTGTCAGTTGCTTTTTCTAAAGCCTCAAAAAATTCCTCCACTTCTACCTTAGTAGAACCTTCTGTGGGACCATAGGCACAAATAAGTCCATTGTCCAGTTCCCCATTCTCATATTTGCCCACATTACTCTACTTGAGACTGACTGCCATTCAAGAAGATTAGCCTCGTATTTTGTGTTGAATACTATGGCTACTCCTTCTTTTCCTTGATTGTCATTGCCTGAATATAACATTTTGTATTTATTGCTTAGAAAGATCTCACCAGTTTTGGTCTTTTTTGTTTCAGTCACCCCTATTATGTCGATCTGGTACTTATCTAATTCCTCAGCTAGCTCCATTTCTTTGCCATTCAGGCTTCTTATGTTGATAGTACCAATCTTTAACTCTGGTGATGTTGTATTGGAGTTTGTTTTCAGATTTGTTCCAGTAGCTGACTTTTTGCTGTTCGCCCTGGTTCCCTGGTGAAAACAACGGGGGCCTTGTTTAACCGGGCGACGTCCCAGCCGGCATGAAATTTTGTCATGTTGTACCATCATTTTGTATATTGGTTTAATAATTCAAATATTCAACCATAGTATCACCTCTGGATATGGCTCCCACTGATAAGACCTTAATAAAGGTTTAAACCAGTCTGGGTAGTGACCCATTCCCATAATGGGATCCATATCCACAGGTGATACTATGGTTGAATATTTGAATTAGTTTTAATTAATATTTAATCTAAGTAATATTTGAATTACTTCAACCTTAGTATCACCTCTAGATATGGCTACCACTGATGAGATCACAATAAAGGTCTAAACTGGTCTGGGTAGTGACCCCTTCCCATAATGCACAGCATTATACATGTCTGTGAGGATATATGCTTTGCATTATGAGATACTAAAGCAAGTGATGTGAAGTCATTAGTTTCTATATACGAGTTGCCTCAGTCCTGAAAATACTTCAGGTGCAAACTTTGTTTACACTTGGATAAAGGATTAAACCAAGAATATAATTTCTTGGTATCTTTAATTTATAGTATAACCAACTGGAAAAACTTCCAACAATATGACATCTCACTTCTGCTACATATCATCATAGCCTCTATATAATCAATATTCAGGTTCCAATTAGGAAAAAAAAAAAAACCACATAAAAAAAAATATATACAGCTTACATAAGGTGGGAGTTTCTTTGCATTACAAAAGTAGCATGTATCTTCAGGACTCCAGTCCACTGCTTCGGTGACTTCTAAATCTTAAAGAATCAAATATGAAATGAACATTACTTTCATTGAAAGATTTTTTAAATAGCACATGAAAATCTATAAATAATATACACAGGAAAATCAATTTCACTCTTAAGTATGGGAATAAAGTAAAGCAAAAAGGCATAAATATGAAAATAGCAGCATGCTTTTCACACAGTTGATGTGAAAAGTCAGAACAGTTTTAGTGCAAATGCACAGCATACTTTAATGCAGCGATTTTCAACCGGTGTGCCACGGCAAACTGGTTTGCCGCGAGATTTATGAAAACAAATTAATTGAAAGAAATAATGTCGTAGTTTGTGCATTTATTTATTAGTGTCTGGTCTTCCATCTTCTTATGTGTGTAAATCAATCAAAATTATGCCTATTTTTTGCCAGATCAAAAAAATTAAAAGAATATATTTTTAGTGTGCCGCAGAATTTTAATAATTAGTGTAGGTGTGCCGTGTTATGAAAATGGTTGAAAATCACTGCTTTAACATAATAAGCATTACTGAGCTGATGCATTTTAAAAATTAACATAATTTTCTGATGAAATGATTTATATCTGAATTCAGAATAGACCTTGATGTGCACATATAAATATTATAATACATTTAGCATAATGATTATAATTTAAATATATAAAGCAAAATAGCACTCACGTGTAGAACCTAACAAAATTTTATTATCACAGACCATAACACTGAGAAGATAAAAAAAAAAAAGTTAAGAAAAATCAGACAAGATGAAGTCAACCTCTTTTTTTTATTACAATTCATATCAAAAATATCAACAAGAAATACATATAAGATAACAAAAAAAAGACAGAAATAAGGTGAAAAAATATTTCTATTCAAAGTATATTCTTGTATTATTTTTTTTCCAAGTGTTTTTTGATACCAACAAACTTTTTTACATGTTTTTACATATAAATCTAATGCTAATTCTTAGGTGTGAATGAATGAAGGTTTCAAGAGATTAACAGACATTTATAATGACAAATAAACTAAAACCATATTTGTTTGTGGAATCTATGTATCCTATACATCTAATGATACATATCAGAAACTGATAATGAATTAAATATACTAAGCTAAGTTTTGAATACAAATTGCATTGACAGGCTTAGTGCTTGATGATCCCTACCATAGACACACACTATAGTAAACACCAGTATAGCGAAATGAAATGCCATTGCGAACTATGGATTTAAAAACAGCATAAGTGTCACAGAATCAAAAGTCTCAGTCCAAGTCTCACAGAACGAATCTATTTTAAACTCAATATTGAAAATAGGGAAAGGCTAAAAAACTTTTATGATAGCAAACTGAAATCCCTAGCAAATGAAGTCAAATTCACACCAGGAAATTTTCATTTGCTGATTATAATTTTATTAAACTATAACAAAAATATTATATTTTTATGTACCCTGAACAACAGCAATCTAATATCTGCATTGGCATGGCAGTAGATGTGAAAGGAGATCATGTCTTAGAGGGAAGGAGCTCTGCATAATATTTACAGTGACTCGATGCTGAAATCCATCAGTTCAAAATACAGTTATTAGGTACTGTGGAAAGTATGAAGTTTATTTGTGTTCTGTATTAAAAATAGAAAATGCATGGGGAGAAGTTAAATCAAAGTCATGCTGTGAATCAACTATAAAGACATGAATGAAAACAGCCAGCTTTTCTTAGCTATAGCAAAATAAGAAAAAAAAATTAATGGCCAAAAGTCAATTTGGCCATCACAATTTTACAATGCATGCTGCTACTTGGGGGGGGCTAATAAATACTCAGTATTTTATTGCCAAGACTACCTGATCATTACTGAAAAGTAATAAATGCAAAGAAAACTGTAGCTGAGATCAATAAATGGAGAAAAGAACGGAATCATACAATTTATATTCAATGGATTATGGGATATTTAGTATCACACAATACAAAGATATGAAAATATAACTTCTGCATTACTTCAACCATGGTATATCTTCTAGGTTCGGTTCCCACTGATGAGCTCTCAAATAAAGGTCAAAACTAATCTGGGTAGTGATCCTTCCCATAATGCACAGCATTATACATGCTCAAATAAAGGATATGACTTATTAAACAAGAAGACATTTTCTTAGCAAGTTTAATTTAAATTATAATCAAAAGAAAAAACTTCCTACAACTATCTCTAATCCAGAGTATTATAAGAATAAGCTGATACACCTTTTCACTACTTGTATATAGGAAATATATGAATTCATATAAGTAGCCAAGTCATGAAGATACTTAATGCGCAAACTTTGTTTGCTTATACTTAGACAAAAAAAATTAAATAATATAATTTCTTGGTAAGTTGATTTAAAACAATGTTCAAATAAGAAATGCCACTACGCGAAATATTACTGCCAAGAAATTCAATTTATAACTGTACAAGATTAGTAGAGCATAGAGACTACATGCTGATAAGAAACTGTAACATTTAAGATAGTTAGCTTAAGCACAATTCTTTATGATAATACTGCAAGCGCATGTAACTTGCTAAGCCAACTAAGTTAATTCTATTTGATAGTAAAATCCAGAGGAAACTAACTAAGAATCATTGATATGCACAGGAGGAAATATTACAATTTACATTAATAAACATTAAGAATAAAAAGAGTTATCATTCCATTGTATAAGACCCTGATCAGACCACACTTAGACCATTGTTCTCAAATTTGGTGCCCAGGATTTGAAGGGGATAAATTAACCGTGGAAAGGGTACAAGGACTGATAACAAAGATGGTTTCAGGACTGTACAATGTTAGTTATGAGGATCAGCTGAGGGAATGTGGACTGCAGAGTTTGGTGGATAGAAGAAGGAGAGGTGATATGATTAGACGTTTAAACTGTTGAGAGGTAGTTACAGGGTTGACACTGGAGAGTTATTTCGCTCGGTGGAACAACAGGAAGGAGCAATGACATCGGGCCATCCCCGGAAGTTACGAAAGGAAGCTGTGAGCAAGAGGGTGAGGAGTGGTTTCTTTTGCAAGGGTGGTTGAACTGTGGAATGCATTGCCTGAGTGGTGAGGCAGACTCTGTGTTTCCTAGGAAGGACCTCCCAGGATGAGTCTTTTGACTGCATGGAGGCCTGAATAATAATAATAACCAGCTGTATATAAACCCAACGAATAACATTTTTCATGCTTTTGCATTAATAATCATAGTAGACAGGACAAGCCTTTGAATTTCCTTGTGCAATGTGCTACATCAAGGAAAAAATATAAGAAAGCTAGGTAATGTGTAAAAGTATGACGGGTGGGAGAGGAGATGACAATGGAAAGATTTCAGAAAGAATAAAAAAGAATATATAAATTTCAGTGGCAAAATGTTTTGGAAATGAACAAGCAGTGGGAAAGTTTTGGAAAGAATAAAAAGAATGCAGAAGATAAATTTCAGTGACAAAATGTTCTGGAGCCACTGATCAAGATTAGAAACCAAGGAAAGAATTCTAGAAAAAGAACCAAAAATAAGGATATTCAGGATCATTAAAAATTACTAAATGAGACAACCAGTGGAAGACAACATCTAGGAGGAATGTACACATACTGGCCACTGAATTAGATATACAGAAATACCACATAGTGCATATGCAAAATACTCGGTAATGTGTGTGTCATCATATGTTCTAGGCAACTATTTAAGAATTCTGTTGGTCAGTCATCATCAATAGTGTTGATTAGAATGGGAAAAACAAATATCTTTTGGAGTTCAATAAAGGGCATATTGTGAGTGGCTGTGACTAGAGCCATGATTCTGAAAACAGCAGAGCTGACAAGTTTCTCAAAAGGTGAGATATCCAAGCTGTTTAATCAGTGGAAAAAATAACCCACACTGTCAAGAACAAGATTGCTGTTGTCTGAGAAGGCTAGTATGGACAGACAGAACTTCCTATGTGCTGCAATTGATCAAAGAATTTAATAAAGCTGTTCCTGACCCACATCTCACCAAAGTATGCATAATGAATTGAAGAGGATCAGCACTGGTAATCATATGCCTATCTGAAGCCACTGTATTAAATAAAGTTTCTAATTCAGTGATCAGTATGTACAGTAATGAATACATTTCAATACTAAAAACACCTGAAACCTGAAAAGATAGCTTTTTTTTTTGAAAAGTGTGAATCTCACCCATGAAAGGTCATGTGTGTGTGTGTGTTACTACCAGGGGTGAACTAGGATCAGTTAATTCAAAAGCTCAAGAGACCAAACATGAAAACCTTTCAAACCATTCCAGTCTCCAATAAGTAGAATGGTTTGTCTCCAACTAGGTGATGATATTCACCTGCCAGAAAATAGAATTAAAAAAAAAAAGAGCCAGAAGAAGTAGATCAAGATCTAGGTAGAGTGTACCAGAGCTTCACAAAGTGAGCTAATTCTGGGGGAAAACTATCATCATCAATTCCTGGCATACACTTTTTTTTTTTTTTTGGAGGGGGGGGGGTTACAGGATATTATGATAGTACTATATGAAAATTTACATCATCACTAACTTCCTATGTACAATTTTCCTCCAAATCAATCTGTTACCTGTCAAGACTCCAACATTGTCAGATCTTATATTTCTATCTTCTAAGGCACTTTTTATAGTATCAATCCACCTATATCTTGGTCTTCCTCTGGGTCTTTTTCTTGCCCTCATGGTAAGGAACACTTGTTTAGCTAATCTTTCGTCTCCCACTCTATTTAAGTGACCATACCACCTGAGATTAGCTTTGCTAACACATTCCTGAAAGCTAACAATGGAGAGTTCTTTCCTAATATTCTCATTTTTCATATGATACTGACACTGATGCCATCTGTTCATTCTACTCTTTCTCAGAACTCTCATATCAAAGGTCTCTAGTCTTTGATCAAGTGTTTTATTTCTAAACCCAGCTCTAGGATCCATAAGTTAAAATTGGTTTACACACTGTCTTGTATATAGCTAATTTAGTGTTTTGACTAATTTCTTTCTTATTCCATGCTTCCTATGATACCAGCTTTACTATTTCCATTTTTAATTTATCTTCACTAAAAAGTGTGCCTAAATAGCTGAACTATTTTTACTTGTTTTATAGGTTCTCCATTCAGGATGCAGTTGATGTTTTCGATGTTCCTGCTTATTTTCATTGTCTTTTTCTTCTATACTTATTTTCATACCAAATTTATTACAGCAGTTATTCAATTTGGTCAGACAATGCTGCAAAATTCTCCTGGATTTATTTAGGAATATAATATCATCTGCATAAAGTAAAGAGCTGAGATTAACATCTCAATTTTCATATCAGGTTTAATACTGTTTTCCTTTAAAATGTGATCCATAAGATGATGAACAGTGAAAATAATGTACACCTTGTTGCACACCTGACTTAAAATCAAACCACCTTCTGTACCCCCTTAAATTGTAATTGCTGATTTACAACTCAAATAGAGACTATGTATTGCTTGATATAATGTCCCATTTATATTATATAACTGGAGCGTTTTGAACAGCTTTCTTCTTGGAACTTTGTAATATGCCTTTTCCAGATCTACAAAACTTAAATATGGATCCTTGTTATATTCCCATAATTTCTCAACTATTTGTCTTAAAGTGAAAATCTGATTCTGACAACTTGACGATCAGATTTCTCTTCTTGGGCTGACTTGCATCTCCAATCTTTCTTGGCACAACCATATTTCAACTATAGGCTTCTGTAGCTGCCAAAAAAAAAAAAAAAGTGTACTTTTTTTGCACAACACACTACTTCACACCTTCACAGCTGCTAACTCTATACATAGCTCAAATCTGCCCAGTCATGGAATATTGTTCCCATATTTGAGATTGCTCAATTCTATCAAGAAGAGGGCAATAATTAATGATCCCTCTATTACAGATCCATTTCAATCCCTCTCTCATTCAGTTTCTGCCTTGCACCTCTTCTGCAGACACTTTCACGGACAGTGCTCACTGAACTGGTCACTATTATTCCTCCACCCTCCTCCAAAATCATTAAAACAAGAGTCACTGCTAACCAACACCCTTTTACAGTCCATCTTAAAACTCACCAAACCAACTTCACTGCCTCCTCTTTTATTCCATCTACTTCTATCCTTTGGAGTAGTCTCTCCCATTTAGCCTTCCCCAAACAAAGATTACTATCCTCAGCTGTTCAAACAAAATGTGAACAGATTCCTCCTTTCTTTTATTCCTCTTGCCCACACATGGCACTAGTGTGCTACAGGTCTTGTGGCCTTTCATTTGCAGACCAGATATATATATATATATATATATATATATATAAAAGCTTTTCGTTTGACCTGAACCCAGATCGTTCTTTTCCAAGTTTCCCCTCCACAATTTTTCTTAGCCATTTTTCAAGAATACTTGCATAAATCTTACCAGGAACACTCAGTAGAGAAATTCCTCTGTAATTCTCACATTCAGCTTTATTCCCATTTTTATAGATGGGTACTATGAGTGCTCTACTCAAATCATCTGGAATTCAACCCTCTAACCAGGACTTCTGAATTATGCAGTGTACGAGGGCGGTCTGAAAAGTTCTTGGCCTCGACCATAGATGGCAACACTATCGGCAAGATTTTTTTTTCTCAGAAAAAAGGTAGTTTGTTTGATACTGCTGTATGAATCAAAAGTGTTGTCTGTATCCCTAGAAGTGGATAAAATTGAGTATCATGCAGTTATAAAATTCTTTGTAAAAGAAGGTTTAATGCCAAAAGAAATTCATTTTGAAGTTCATAAAAGTTTATGGACACTCTTCTCCTTCATATTCGACAATTAAGAAATGGGCTGCCGAGTTTAAACGTGGCCGTACCAGCCTTGAAGGTGATCCATGTGAAGGACGTCCAAAAAATGTAACAACACCAGAAATCATTGATCAAGTGCATGATATGATATTGGATGACCGGCAAGTCCAAGTACGTGAAATTGCCGAGACTATAGGCATTTCAAAAGAACGTGTAGGATATATTTTACATGAAGAATTGCAAATGAAAAAGCTTTGCGTAAGATGGGTGCCATGCTTGCTCACAGCAAATCAAAAACGCACTCGCATGAAAATCTCTGAAGAGTGCTGGAGCATTTTAACAACAATAAAACTGATTTTGTGTGTGATTTATTATTATGGATGAGACTTGGATTTACCATTACACACCAGAATCCAGTCTGTGCGGTTAGCTTAGTGGCTTTGCGCTTCGTAACCATATGCCTGGGAAAGGAGCATCCTTGGTTTGATTCCTGTCACCAACGTGAGGAGCCTTCCTCAGCCATAGCCAAGTTAGCCTGTCTTGGGTGTGGACAGCAGGCCCCCCCCAGTTTATCTGGGATTTTTCATCCTGCAAGCAGGCAAACCAGCCCTGTGAACATACACGGATCTACAGCCATATAACCCTTCATGAGGGGGACTCAACTCGTCCCAATAGGGATGGGGGGGGGGGGATAGGGAGGAAACTCCATATGAATAATAAATAAATAAAAACCAGAATCCAAACAGCATCAAAACAGTGGACAGAAGCAGGTTGTCCAGCGCCGAAGAAGACAAAGTCGGTTTCATCAGCAGGAAAGGTCATGGCATCGGTGTTTTGGGATGCTAAAGGCATTTTCTTTATTAATTTTTTTAAAAAAGGGTAAAACAATAACCGGGAATATTATTCCGATCTTTTAACCAGACTAAAAAATTTGTAAGAAAAGACCCGGTTTGCAGAAGGAAAAAAATCATCTTTCATCAAGACAAGTGTTTTGGCAATGGGAAAATTAAGGCATCTGCACTATGAATTGTTGGAACATCCATCCTATTCCCCAGATTTGGCTCCTTCTGACTTCTATCTCTTCCCAAAACTAAAACTCTTCCTTGCTGGTCAGCATTTTTCTTCGAATCAAGAGGTGATTGCAGCTGTAAAAAGGTATTTTACAGGGACGGGATAATGGCACTGGAGCATCGCTGGAATAAATGTATTAGTCTTGAAATTAAAATAAAATTGAAAAATAAAAATATTTTTGAAATTATAAATTCGTTTTTTCATTGTTAGGCCGAGAACTTTTCAGACCACCTTCGAAGCCATTGCAAAACTTTTATATTTCCATATTTTAGCATTTCTGGTTAAACACCATCTACTCCAGCTGCATTTCCACATTTCAGGTTTGTGATAAGCTTTTTCTACTTCAAGTACAGATATATATTCCAGATGGCATTCCTGTTGAGTGTTTTCTACCACCATGCTATCACTGCTTGTTTCATTTAGCAAGCTTTCAAAATAATTACTTCATACATCAAAAATATTTTTATCCTCAGTTTTCATGTCACGTTTATCATCTCTAATTCCTTTTACGATACTCTTTCCTCCATTTCTGCTTTTTCAATAGCCTCCAGAATATTTTATCACTTTGCTAATATTTATTTTCTATGTTCTTACCGAAGTCTTCCATGACTTTTGTTTAGCTAATTTTACACAATACTGGTCTCTCTCTCTCTTTTTTTTTTTTACATTTTTCTCTGTATTCCCTAAGAGCACAAGCTGACTTGCTTCCCAGTAACTTTCAACATGCTTTCTTCTTTTTCTTGATTGCCTCTAACTTCCTAAGTCCACCATGGAGTTCTGATTTTTCTATCCTTGCAGATTACCTCACCACATGCCTCTCTGTCTGAATCAGTCAAAGTTTTCTTTAGGGTTTGCCAACGAACCTCCAAGGTTTGATGATTGTATTCAAACTCTGTCAGTTTTTCTTGAATAATGTTTGTGTATTTGAGTCAACAGTTCACATCTGATAGCTGTTCAACTTTGATTCATTTCAAAACTTTCTTACACACCCTTCTTTTCAGTATGAAGTTAACTTTTATCCTGCTCAAGACTAAATAGTGATCACTTTCTATTTCAAATCCTCTTGTGTCCTGAACCAGTGGGAAACATCACTGTCGACAATAACATAGTCAGTGAGACTTCTTATTCCCCACTTCTTCCCTCCATGTGAATTTGTGCACATTTTTATGTTGAACATTGTGTTAGTAATAACTAATCCATGTCCTAAGCAAAAATCTAGTCGGTTCTTACCATTATTATTAGCTTTGCTCTTTTCTCCAAATTTTTAGACACAAATAAGTCTCACTGTCCAGTTCCTCCATTTTGATATTTATCCACATCACTCTACTTGAAATTGCCTGCTATTCAAGATTATCCTCATATTTAGTGTTGAATACTATAGCTACTTCTTTTCCCTGACTGTTATTGCCTGAATATAATATTTTATATTTGTAGCTTATAAATATCTCACCTGTTTTTGTCTTCTTTGTTTTGGTAACACCTATTATGTCAATCTGGTACTTATCCAATTCTTCTGCTAGTTCCATTTCTTTTCAATTGATGCTTCTTATGTTGGTCTTACATGGTCTAGCCTGTCAGACCATGTATAGAAGGAAGAGTCAAAGCACAGATGATTCTCATTCTCACTATAGCAAACACCATTATAACAAACTCACTCTCTCACTATAACAAACCACCAAAAAAGTCTTAAATGAAATATGGTAAGCACGATGCTATATTATAAAGAAAATTCCCCATATCAAGCAATCCACTATAGCAAACCATTCCAGTAGTCCCTTGAAGTATAATGAGGAATAATCAGAGTTCATTGTAGTACGATATATGGGGACAATGTCAAGGCCATGCTATGACCAGGAGACTGAGAGCTCTCAAACTAGACATATCCAAATGGCTGTCCCTTCTAACTGCATGCCCCTATTTTTTGTCACCAAACATGAAAGGCAACACAAATAATTTCAATACTCTTACAGTTAAAACAAAAACCATCCTCAAAAAAAAAAAAAAAAAAAAAAAAAAAAAAAAAAATTCTGAAGAGGTTTCTAAAAACAAATCTTGTATGTTTCTTGAAGACTAAAGAAATATACAAAACAACAAAAATCCAACAAAAGAAAAATATTTCCATATTCACTTCATGTATATAACATAAACTACTACATCTATATATATACAGGGTGTTCGGGATAAATTTGACATATTTATAATTAATTATATTTTTCCGTAAGTTACATGTATTAACACACTTCTCTTCATTTAAAAGTTTGGACCCTTCTTCATTCATATACAAGATGTCAGAAAGGATGGATAGCTGGAACCCACCTGAATCATGGAAGAGAATAACTTGTATCATGATGATTCGTGCCCGCCATCAAAATAAGGATATTACGACTGCTGCCCAATGCTCCCTGAATACAGTAAAAACAATCAGGCATGAACTAGAGACTTGCAATGGTGACTACGAGGATGTAGCAAGAAGAAAGATCCCTAGCAGACGATCTGATTGCGTTCGTAGAGCAGAATTCCTCGCAAATCTGCAGGAACAGGTGTTGAAGAACCCTGGCATTGGAATTCGGGCTTTGTTCGTGGAGTTGCTAACTGTAGTCAAGCCCTGGATAACAAGGGTAGCCAATGGTAGGCCGTATGTATGGCAGCAGGATTCGGCCCCTTGCCACACCTCTGGGAAAAGTCAAAAATGGTTGTCTGAAAATTTCTACGACTTCACCAGTCCAAATGTTTGGCCTCCAAACTCCCCAGACCTTAACCCCATGGATTATTTTGTATGGGGCGCAGTTGAAAAAGACACCAATCGCACTTCCAGTAATACAAAAGCCCAGTTAATGGATAAAATTAAAACAGTTTTTGCGGCCCTTCCCAGGGAGACTGTAGCATCAGCTTGTTCGAGGTTCCGAAGCAGAATTGAAGCTGTGATCGATGCTAATGGTGGTTATTTTGAGTAAATCTTGTTGATAGTATTGTAATTAACTCTGCCTGTAATGTTTTTTTGTCAATTCATTAAATTTAATAGATACAAAGAAGATTTTCTTTTTCCTTACGAAACTGTCAAATTTATCCCGAACACCCTGTATATATATATAAAGGGGGGGGGGGGGTTCTGAATACACCTAGAACAAAAATGATATTAAAGCAACCGATATAACCACAAGAAAGAACATATCTTAAAACCCTTTAACCCCCCCATGTTTCATCAAATTGTAATAATTTGTTCTTTTTCTTTTAGGATACATAAAAAGA
This sequence comes from Typopeltis vanoorti, assembly GCF_054136105.1. Taxonomy (NCBI): domain Eukaryota; kingdom Metazoa; phylum Arthropoda; class Arachnida; order Uropygi; family Thelyphonidae; genus Typopeltis; species Typopeltis vanoorti. The sequence continues at coordinate 17,109,786 of NC_143574.1, read as the reverse complement.
CAGAAATGCAGGTCATCATGAAGTTTTTCGTGCTGCAAGAAAAGTCCACAACAGAGATTCACCAAACTGTGTGTGAGACTTTAGGGGACTGTGCCCCAGCATATCCAACAGTTGCCAGATGGGTGGCCTAGTTTAAAACTGGGCATTCTGAAACAACAGATGCCCCAGGTCAGGAAGACTTTCCACAGCGATCACACCTGAAAACATCGATGTAGTACATGCCATTATCCTTGATGATAGACAAATACCAGCCAAAAACATTGCTAAGACTCTGGGGATATCCAGGGAAGGAGTTGAGTCATTAATCACCAACATCTGGGCATGCAGAAGCTCTCAGTGAAGTGGATCCCCCAAATGTTTGAATGTCAACCAAAAGAGAGAAAACATGTGCTGTCATCTCAAGGGATTTAAGGTCATTTTGAGAAATCAGGTGCACATTTTTGGCTCATATGGTGACTGTTGATGAAACATGCCTTTATCACTATGACTCAGAGACCAAACAATAGTCGGTGGTGTTGAGACACAAAGGTTCTCCACAGCCAAAGAAGTTCCGAACCCAAAAGTCAGCAGGTAAGGTTCTTGCCATTGTCTTTTGGGATATGGATGGTGTAATCCTTACCAAGTACATCAAAAAAGTAAAACTGTTACAGCAGCTCTGTAGGAACTGAAGGAAAAATGCCATGGGAAACTGAGCAGAAACATGTTGCTTTTGCAGGACAACACACACCTGCTCACACTACCTTTGAAACCCAACAAACAATACACAACTTGGGCTTTCAATGTCTGCCTCACCCATCTGACAAATAGGGTGGGTGAAGACCCCTCCATTCCCAAATCCTCAAACAGACTACTGTTTTCATTTCACTTTATTCAAACACTTGCTCTGGCTGATTTACTGACATAATTCTTGCTGAAATGAAGCCCTTCATCCCTCATTCAATTCAAAATTCCTTTCATGACTGGCTTTCCAATCGGTGTGCCATGAAGAGTTCCAAGAAACAATTTTACTTATCAAAGTGAATTGAGTCAAAATTTTCAGCATCATTCTTGGCATATATATAATGAAGCTCACAACTTTAAAAAAAAATCCGACTCTCAAACAACTCTAATTTTCCTCTTTGATATATGTCAGCTGCGCCTTTGGATCCCTTTACAAAGTGGTGTAATTTTTGTTCATCTATGTTTCTATCTCTCTTCCATCCAGATGACACAATCATGTCACCTAAAGATAAAACCACCACCTGACATTAATCACATTATTTCAATTTCTGTATACATGACCAAAGTAATTTCTATTATACCAGGAACAGCTTAGTACATGCCTTGACTGGACTTTTTCCAGAAAGACAACAGAAGAATTTTCGGCAACTAAGTTATTTGCAACTTCTGAATCTTGAATAACTTAGATACCAGAAAAAGTCTTCTGATCCTGATGTCCCATTATCCAAAAAAAATAAAATAATAAATAAAGAAAACTGTACTAAAAATTGTTATCTACTAATAATGTGACTCATGGAAACAATTCCTATATTCAGCCAAATGGAGATGATATGAGGGTCATTTCAAAAGAAAAGTAGTGCTCAAACCAAACACTTATTTAACAAAATACAGTTATAGCTATCAAGATCTCTATTCTGCTTATCGCAGATGTCCAATATTTGTAAAGTCGTATACTACTGTCAGTAAACTTTTTTCTTTTGATGCATTTTACAAGTAGTGTGATTTCAGTAAAAACCTCATTGATGGTAGTAAAGTGTTTCCCACAGAGTGGTTCTTTTAACTTAGGGAAGATCGTTGTCTGGAGGGCTCATGTCTGGGATGTATCAAATAGGGAGAGGAAGCACCTGCCATCAATACATTTCCATAAGATGAGACATTTCATATGAAACATGTGACTGATCGTTGTGCAATATTCTAGTTGAGTTACATTGCTTCCATTCTGAAGTCTTATTTTGCAAAACAAGAACACGAGAAACAGAAAACAAGCACGTAATATTTGTACTCAGAGTTAGAATTGCAACTGATATGCAAGTGAAAACATTACATCGTACTGACCTTGCATGCGTCAAGTGTGCAGAACTTTTGAAATATCCTCTTAGTTTGTTCAAACAACCCAATGCTCTAACCACGGTCCTCCAATCTAAAATAATGGAGAAGGCTATACACAAAAATTAATTGTCAACCACCGTTATGGATTATGCTGCACTCAAGCCATAGTGGATTTACACACCTTCATCACCCACTACTGTACACATACCCTGGAAAAGTTTAGAGAATCTTGGAAATGCCAAGAAACTACTCTTGAGATTTCCATGATTGAGTCTTACATAGAGGCCTATTCAGCAAATTATGATCCTATAGCATTTATAACTATGAAGCAAATTCCTCTACAGCCCATGCTAGACTATCCTAGAACTTGGATCTTTTGACTACCATTGTTTCTCCTATAACACACTATATGTATTCCTAAAAATAATACGGCTTCTGGAAAAAACAGGATTAGCAGCACAACACACAAAACCTGTACAGTCTCAAAAATTATACTGTAAATCTAAAAAACTAAAAAAATAAATAAAAATAAAATAAATAAATAACAAACCCAATAAAAACACTACTACAGTTTTAAACATCTTTAATTCCTAATAAATAAACACAATACCATACTACAGTAAATACTGACCTGCAAGTGGTCAGCAAGCAGTCAATGAATAAATCCTATTCATAGCTCTTCCTGATGATAGTACACTTTATTTCCACACTCATTTGATATGCATAGCATTGTTCGAAGATTCTAAGCTTTGGATCTACAACCAATGTTTTAAACCCTGATCTCCATGACATTCTTCACTGAAATGACAGTACTCTAATCAACTTAAATGCTATCAAATCAGAGCCCTGTGGTCTTTCTTTCAAAAAAGATCTCTCTCTCTCTCTCCTTATCATCAACATAATAATCAGATAAGTACACAATGCTCATATCTAATCAGATCTCTTTTCTTGGGCTGATATTTAGGTCTCACCATTCCTGGCACAAATACATCATATGAATCAATAGTTCCTACTCAGGCTCTAAAAAACTAAAGACTTCAGTACTTTGCAGATCATAACATTACTTCTCACTTGTACAGCTGCTTTGTAGAAATTCCAAATCTGCCCAACCTTAGAACAACGCTTTCATATTTAGGGTGGTGCACCAAATACTTTCCCAAAAATTCTTGTGTCCAGAAGAGAGAAATCTGGTTAACTGATGATTTCTCCCCTCTCTCACATACAGATTCTCCCCGCTCTCTAACTGCTATCTTAACAGAAACAGGTTGCTGTTTAGTGGATGCTGTTCCACTAAACAGGCATCTGTCATTCCTCTCCTTTTCTTTAAGGTTATAAAAAAGAGAGCAGCCAGTGAGCCTCAAACTGATAGCATACCAGTTGGAAGTAGAGATACCTCTATCTGCCCATCCAACTGGACTAGCAAGTGTAATAATGCCTTTCTTGAAAATGACAATGAAATTTCAGTGAGTGTATAAAAGGTGTTGAGAAATGGCTGATAACCTTCTAAGCTTGGGTGTAAAGGAGGGAAGCTATAAAATGCATCATTCTATTGGACTGTACAACCTGCCGTATTCATCACACGATGTAAGAGTTCTGGGTAGCTACTCAGTGGAACAATTTAATATTTAACATGATAATGTGTGCGGCAATGGAATTTTATTCTGTGCAAAAACCAACATTAGTTCTAAAAGTTGCCACTAGGGAAATATATGGTGCTGCAACCGTACCATTTATGCAAATGTCCCTAATGACATATGCTTAGAAAGAAGCTTTCCATAAAAGCAGGTAGCTGTGGAATGCATCAGTTCATTGCCTGTGAGTAGACGTATTAAAGCACAATGTCACCATTACCGAAGAATTGTGCAGTTCTAGTGAAGTTGTTTCACCAAAATAACAGCTGTGACTTGAGAGCACTGCAAAACTTGAACATTAAAGGGATTAAAAATAGGTCCAATAACTGCAAACGGTTGTTGCAAAATGATCCAGAAATTTGAAGAGACAGGTTCCTTAGATGTCAAACCTAGCAGAGGATGGAAGCCCATCAAACAGCTGACAGTGGAGGAAGTAGCCACAGAGTTAGAGGAAGAAAGGATGGTAACTGTCAGAGGAAGCAGCAGCACACGGTCTTTAGACAAACCCGTATGGTTTACAAAGTCATAAGGCAATTCTCTGCACTGTCCTTGCAAGATTCCCCCCCCCATTTTCAGTAATTGCTCAATCCTGACCAGGGTGCACAAGAAACATTTGCCCTGAAGATTTCGCTTCATTCCCCGAAGATCACTGTTTGGTGTGGTTTTACAACGGATTCATTATCGGCCATTTTTTTTTCCAGGGAGCTCGGTCCTGCTGGTCTCATTACCTGAACTGTTAATGGGCAGCAATATGCATCTCTCTTAGCCAATCAGGTGATTCCAACACTTCAACAGCATCATTGCCTGGATTCAACAGTTTTTATGCAGGATGGTGCCCCTCCTCACATCACCATCCCTGTCAAGCAGTTGCTTCAAACACGTTTTACCAAGAACAAAATCATAGCGAATTATAACCAGTATAATTTATAAATGGTTATAATTTATTAACCATTTATTTATCAAGGACAGAATTATAACCATTTTTGTACAACATGGCCAGCATGCTTGCCAGATCTGTGACTTTTGGCTTTGAGGACATTTCAAAGATGTTGTCTATTGTGGACACATAGCCAACTTAGCGGACCTCAAGACAAGCATTACATGCCATATCCACATTTCGAGTGAAACTCTACATTCTGTGCTTGAGCATGAGATTTTGCAATTTCAGCATGTTGCTGACAATGGAGGACAGCATATCAAACTACACAATGCACTGTGTATACCTTATGTTTTGTGATGTTTTGAATTGCCTACTATGGTATTGCAGTGCCATGTATTGCCCTAATGGCAACTTTTAGAACTAATGTTGGTTTTTGTGCAGATTAAAATTCCACAGCCATACACATCATCATGTTAAATATTAAATCGTTCCACTCAATAGTTACCCAGTTACAGCCTTTTGAAATGTAAACTTTAATTATCATCACCCTGCAGATTGCAAAATGCATGTGTTAAATGATACTGTTTCATAAGTAGCTGTAAACAGAATCACTTTGAACTGGTGATTCTACACACTAATTTGTAAAACTATCAGCATTGTGTGTTAAGCACAATGCTGATAGTTTTACAAATTAGTGACTAAAGTAGTCACTAATTTGTAAAATTAGTGATTAAATTTGTATGACTAAAGTAGCATGGATTCAGCAAAATTGAATTGTTGAAGCCATGTTACTCTTGATTGCTCTGACGGAGCAGTTAATCCCATCTGCATTGTATATTATGGCTATCACCTTTGGCAGGTTTGCCTGCTTTGTGAGATGAAAATTCAGTTTCTGAGACAGGAAAACCTAGCTGCAATCTCTGTATGAGACTGGATAACTCTCCTCCAATTGTAAAGCTCGATAACAATTCTTCATGTCATAGATGGGGAGTGGAATCCATGTCTGTCCAATGAAATGACAGCACTGAAGCCAACTTAACTACCACTTTTTTTTACAGTATTTATAAATATATTCAGTGAATGCCTTTTATTTGAAGCCTGTATTTAAATTTGATCTTTTTTTTCAAATAAATTTTGTATTCTGTATAGTATGAAATGCTTGATAAATACCAGGATATAAAAACATACTTGTAAAAGGTTGAGTAAACTTCTGCCATTTTTCTGCTCCCATTAATTCTTCTGCAAGCCTTTCCATTCCTGAAAAATACATTATTGATTATCAAATCATGATATAACATCAAAATAACATACTTTACATTTTAGCCTTAAACTGAAACATCAGGCTTTTAGCTATAACCAGAAACACCCAATCTCTAAGATAACTATAATTTTTATAATGAACAAAAATTGATATGTTAACTGTACAAGAGTTTAATCAAATATATTGGAATGATGAACATTTATCCCTGAAACAAGTATAATTAAAGAAATCTTAAAAAAAGAAATTTATTTTCACACTAAGAAATCTTATATAGAATATTACTGATCTCTACATTTTACAAACATTTCCCTACCGCCGTTTCAAGATGGTTAGATTATTGCACTTAATGCAACTGTAATCAGCTTTATCATTTACTTTATATATATATATATACATACCAAAAATGTATTATACAGTTTAAATCCAATAATATAATACAAATAGAGCCTAATATTCAAAACATTTGGGTTAAAACATATTCCTTCAATTGCAACTTAGACAAATACTGGAAAATTTCCTTAATCTGGATAATATCATGTGAAGTCCTTGGCTTCTGCTCATTCCCCAAACAGCACTAATTTCTTATGATCTTGACAAAATACAGAAATGTTCTTTACTTTGTCAGGATCATAAGAAATTTAGTCAGGGCTTAATCCTTTCAGTTTCGCTGCAGTGAAACCTCAAACTGCTCATTTATGTATTACTTATAAAGATATAACACGTGTTTAATAAAGAATTCCAAATTTCTAATATGAAGGTTCTGGCTCAATTCACAAATTATGAAGTCATAAAAAATTTTTAAAAGAAAGGGAAGAAAAAAAGAAAGAAAGTTTTAAGTGGGAAATAAATTTCATCATTAAGAATGAAAACGACCAGCTTACTGGAGGTCTAAAGCAGCTTGCTAAATCTACACATATCTGGTATTTCTAGAGCAAGGTTTCATCATATTAAGTAAAATTAAAAAAAAAAAAAAAAATTAAAACGCGCGCACACACACACACACACACACACACAAACATCAGAATTATATATATATATAAAGAAGTCTCCTTAGCTTAGTCACTACAGATGAAGCCCTTTGGTCGGAAAGATCTTGGCTCAATTAACCAGACTAGACAAAAAAATTTGTGAGAAAAGACCCGGTTTGCAGAAGAAAAAAATCATCTTTCATCAAGATAATGCACCTGCCCACAAAGGTGTTTTGGCAATGCGGAAATTAAGGGATATGCATTATGAATTGTTGGAACATGCACCCTATTCCCCAGATTTGGCTCTCTCTGACTTCTATCTCTTCCCAAAACTAAAACTTTTTCATGCTGGTTAGCGTTTTTCTTTGAATCAAGAGGTGATTACAGCTGTAGAGAGGTATTTTGCAGATCTTACTGAGAACCACTACAGGGATGGGATAATAGCACTGGAGCATCACTGGAACAAATGTATTAGTCTTATGGGAGATTATGTTGAAAAATAAAAATAATTTTGAAATTATAAATTCGTTTATTCATTGTTAGGCTGAGAACTTTTCAGACCACCCATATATTATATATATATATATATATATATAGTTGTATGAATAAATGCATGAAGGTGAAAGACGATCACAAACATCCATGCCCTATGCAGGACTTGAACCTGTATCATCTTGGCTGGAGTGTGGATAACCTAATCACTCGGCCAACAAGGCCAGCATATTGTATAACATTATATATAATATATTTAATATATATATATATATATATTATTCTAATTACTTTGAAAGATTGCTATATGAAACAAGCAGTGACAGCATGGTGATAGAAAACACTCAACAGGAATGTTGAGTGTTTTCTATCACCATGCTGTCACATCACAAACTACGCTGCATAATTCAGAAGACCTAGTCAGAGGGTCGAATTTCAGATGATTGGAATAGAGCACTCATAGTACCCATCTATAAAAAAGGGAATAAAGCTGAATATGAGAATTTTTAGAGGAATTTCTCTACTAAGCATTCCTTGTAAAATTTATGTGAGTATTCTTGAGAAATGGCTAAGAAAATTATGGAGGAGAAGCTTGGAGAAGAACAAGCTGGGTTTCAGGCCAAACAGAGGTTGTCAGGATCAGATTTTCACTTTGAGACAAATAGTTGAGAAATGATGGGAATATAACAAGGATTTGTATTTAGGTTTTGTAGATCTGGAAAGGGAACTGAATTAACATTCTATGCACAGGCAAATCGGCCAGAGAATACACGCAATATACAGAAAAAAATCACATTATAAGCAACAGCATTATATTGGTTAAAAGGGAATATCCTTATCTTCAGATTTCATCTTTAACATCTCCAATTTCTTTTAATATACTCTTTCCTCCATTCCAAGCTTTTTTAACAGCCTCGAGAACATTTTATCACTTGGGCGATATTTTTTTTATATTCTTTCTAAGGTCCAACTTTAGCACAAAAAAGTTAGGTATCAATATGTAGCTTTTTTATATTTTGTCTGTATTCTTTCTTCTTCTCTTCCGTCTAAGACGGGATTCCAGTCTTCTCTATTCCTTGCTGTTCGAAAAAGTTCCTTATATGTTCTGCATCCCGAGATGTTCTTTATTAATTTCAGCCAGGTAATTCTTGGTCTTCTTTTTTCAGTTGGAAAAGTATTGATTAGGACATTAGGAAGTCTGTCTGCATCCATGAGTGCAGTGTAGCCAAACCATCTCAGTTGTTGTTTTCTAATTTTTTTCTATTATTGTCTTTTTATACAATAATTCTTGTCTGACTGTGCTGTTTGTTTTTTTTTCTATCCAACTTGTTCTATTTATTTTTTTTAAACATTTCATTTCAAATGCCAGCAGTTTTTTCTCCTCTCTTTTCTTAACTGTCCATGCTTCTGCTCCACAGTATAATATTATAGTATAATATTCTGCTCCTATTGGTATAATTATTGATTCATATAATTTGATTTTGGCTTGCTTAGATATCTTGTTTGTTTTCCAGATTTTCTGTAACTTTCCCATAGTGGTCCATCCTATTGCTATTCTGTGTTTGATTGTTTTGAGTTCATCTATTGTTTCTGTTAGTTTTGATCTAAGATATATGAAGTTGTCTATGTGTTCTATTTGTTCTCCATTTAGGGTGGCTCAGATGGTAGTTCTGCTCCTCCCTATTTTCACCACTTTTGTCTTTTGTGTGTTTATTGGCATGTGATATGTTTTACAGGTTTCGTTTAGCTTGTTTATCAATCTTTGTAGTTCATTTGGGGTTCTTGCAATAAGGACGAGATCGTCTGCATACTTGATATTATTTATGTTTAAACCATTGACAATGATTCCAGGCTCATTGCAAATTACCTTCTTTACAACTTCGTCTAGATATATGTTGAATAGGCATGGGGATAATGGACATCCTTGCATTACTCCTTTTTTGATCTCTATGGGTTCTGTTGTGAGTGTGTCCTTTTTAATTATTGCATTTGTCTTAGAGTAATATTTTATCAGAAACTGTATTATATATTTGTCTATTGCTTTTTCTAGTAGAACTTTAAGAAGGATTTCTCTGTTGATGCCATCAAAAGCTTGTTTAAAGTCCACAAAACAACAATATAGTTCTTTATGGTCTTCCCAGCTGAGCTCTGCTAGTTGATGCAATGTGAAAATCTGGTCTAATGTTGAATAGTTTTCTCGGAAACCAGCTTGATTTATGCCTATCAGTTCTTCATAGTGTTTTTTAATCTATTTTGCATAATTCTTATGAATATTTTATAGGTGTGGGAGAGTAAATTGATTGGTCTGTAATTTCTGCAGTCTCTTTTGTCTCCTTTCTTGTATACTGGGATGATCTTTCCAGTTCTCCAGTCATCTGGGATCTCTCCTGTTTGTGGCATTTTATTGAATAGGGTTGTTAAATATTCTATTGATATGCTGCCTCCATATGACCACAGTTCAGTAGGGATGGTATCAATGCCTTGTGCTTTATTGTTTTTCATCTGTTTTATTGCATATCTAACTTCTTGTAAAATTTTTGGGTGGTCATTATTTTCTTCTATTGTTGGCATTGTAGTTTTGTTTCCTTGGTGAAAGATAGTCTTAAAATGGTTTGACCAGATTTTTCTTATATCTTCAATATTCCCGGTTTCAGTCATCTTGTTGTTTATCATTGTTACTGCTTTTGCTGAGAATTCCTTTGTAATTTCTCTTATAGCGTCATGGAAGCTTTTAGGTTGTTTTGTTGGTATGCTTCTTGGTATTTCTTAGCTTTTTCTTCTAACCATTTTTCTTCGGCTTTTTTTTTGTATAGGTTATCAACTTTATTTTTTAGTGCTCTGTATTTTTCTCTATTCTCTTCATTGTTTTGTTGGTTTACAAGTATCTTGGCCTCTCTTTTCTCTTCTATTGTAGCTACGATTTCTTGGGTTACCCACTGTTTGTTTATTTTGGGTTTGGTACCTAGAATGTCTTTTGCAATTGATAACACTGTTTCTTTTCCTTCTTCCCAGTATTTTCCACTATTCTGGAAGATGGAGGGTTTTAATTTCAAGCACATCTGTTCTAAAAATCGACTTCTGCTTGAGCTGCTATCTTTTAGTTTTGATAGATTGATGTTTTCTTCTTTTCTGATATTGTTTTTCCTGTTGAATTTTATCTTCAATTTGGTGGTTAATATTTCGTGGTCAGTGTGGAAATCAAAACTTCTTAATGTTCATACATTATTTACTGATCTTTTACATTGTTTGTTTATGATGATATAGTCTATGCCGTTCTTTATATTACTATCTGGGGATGTCCATGTATATTTATTATTAGGGCATATTCTTTAAGAACACATATTGACTTGTTTGCTAGGAATTTTCAATATGATTTCTTCTTCTCTAGAACTGTTTCTTTAACTTCTCCAGTTCCCCATTAGGTTCAGATTTTTCTAACTTTGCAGACAACTTCACCACATGCCTTCTTGATTGAAACAATCAACATTCTCTTAAGATTTGGGGTTTCTCTAAAGTCAGATTATAGTTAACCTTCGAGAAAAAACTGCTCATCTCTAATTCTTTTTAAAAGTGCCTCCATAGTGCAACTGAAAGAAACTACAGGACTTGACTAGAAAAAACCTGAGTTCGATTATCATCATGATTAGAGGAATCGTTGTGGACTTTTTTTCAGCTGAAAGTGAATTAGCTAATCTGAGCTCCATTCTTGTCATGATGAGAGGAATCTTTATATCGGCTTTTTCAGTTAAAAGTGAGTTAGCTGTTCTCACACAAAAGTAATAGGGTTGTTCCTCTCAGAAACTCAGGTTTTTCATCCTTCATACAGACAAATCAGCCAGAGGACACATGAAATTTACAGATACAAAATGCAGTTAATGGATAGTAGACGCTGTTATGTATAGATGAAAGCACAGCAGTTTGTACAGAATGGATGCCCTCCTGCAACGAGTCCTTGGACTTCTTGGAAGTGTCATATCATATTAATATTTATTTAAAATAAGGATATTTAAATATCCTTTTTTTTTTCAGGCAAATATATTGAGACTAGAAATTTTCAAAATTGACAAAGAGCTTCTGAAAATACAACCTTGGGCATTGGACGTGCCTAAGTGTTGAAAGATGACACACTATGCCCAAAGTATATTCATCTTCTATTAGTGCATTTAATTAATATTTATTAAATGTTAATTAATCTGAACTCTGGTGCCAAAAGTTGTATTTTCATAAGCTGTATCAAAAATTTATGATTTCAACATATTTGGCTGAATTTATTTTTTTTATACTGATCCTACAGACAATAGGTTGAACAGTCAATAAGCACATTAGCATCGTGTCTGAGTTGCAGGTGAGAAGTCAGAAAGTTTATAGACTTTTTTTTTTTGAAGAGTTGCAGGTTATAGCTATTTGAAAATATTTCTTGTAAAAGTCTGTTTCAGAGGACGAAGATGGATAGAATAAAAGAGAAAGAGGAAAATCAGGTTTGGCGTGTTTGCAGTTGCACAGTAAAGGGGTGCTGGACAACTGCTGCTCATATATTAACAGGTGCAACAGAAAGCAGAGGAATGATGGGTGCCAGTTCAACAGAGCAATGACACTGAACTGCTCTCCTCTGGACAGTGCCAAGAATTTTTAGGGAAGTTTTAGACACCACTCCAAACATGTGAGCAGCATTCTTAGTACAGTCATACCCCGACTTATGCGAATCCGGAGTTACGCGGTTTCTTATATGTACGTATTCCTGTCCCACTTCATGCCTCACCACTAGTCGTATCTTTCCGGCGCCGGCCGCATTCACCAGTGTCGCACATGCTGTGAACAAGCACTGCCATGTTTCACACGGTCTCCATTCATGCACAATTTTTATAGTCGACAAACCTTGCGATTGTTTAATGTTATGTTCTTGATAAAAATTTTATCACATAAAAAATAATAATGTCATCCAAAAGAATCAAGTCCGATTCTTCTACAGCTAGCAAGAAAAGAAAAACATTGACTTTGGAAACAAAACTCAACATTATTAAGGATTTTGAAGGCAGAATGAAAATTTATGAGCTAGCAAAGAAGTTCGATCTACAGGAATCCACAGTAAGAACAATCATAAAAGAAAGGTTTACAGATTTTGGAAGACATAGATTCTAACGAGGAACAAATTGTAGCCACAAGGCAGGGAATAAAAAAAAATCATTAGCTTGTTATGAAGAAATTTTGCGTGACAAGAAAAACGCATTATGCCGTCAGACGAATCTATTAGATGTTATGAAACCATCAACATTGAAATAACTTTCTTTTTTTTTATGTACGAAAAACTACAATTATGATTATATTTCTTAAAAAATATAACTGTTTTTGTAAACCTTTGGTCCCAATTATATGTTTGTATATATAAATTCATGCAAAATTATACTCCGAGTTACGCAAATTCGACTTACGGGCTTTTTGTTGGTCCCACCTACCGCGTAACTTTGGGGTATGACTGTATTCTGTATTTCTATTCTGAATAGTCATTACTAGCACTGCTGTAACATCAAGATGTGCAAAAGTTCACATGGAGGGAATGCAAAACTGCCTCAGTCTTACTGACCATGCTGTTGAGGGTGATATCTTCAGGATACCTGTTCTGTATACAAGTAGTATGGAGGATTTGAAATTGGAAGTGATCACTATTCAGTTTTGAGATGGTTAAAATTAGTATCATAATAGAAATAAAAATAGATTCATAAATTCATGAAAAATACACTGACAGAAGAGCCTAAAGGCTTCAGTTGCTGAAATTTAGTTCAGTTTCCATCCTTTGGTTTCCCTGTCACCCTTTGTAATTGGGTAGCCAGCTATCTTCTTTGGCGGTTCTCTGCGAATCACAGCAGATGGCTTCCTTTCTTCGAGCTTCACTACCAATGCACAAGTGCCTCAAGACTCTGTCCAATAACTTAACTCTCTTTCTCCTGTACATAAATGACCTATATACAGTTTTGCAGACAATGGTACTCTCCACTCATCCTACTCATTTGACAAACCATGCAGCACTCTGACATCCCAAGCTTCAAGTTCATCTATCTACAACCAGTGCCTTAAACGCTGATGTACATACCATCCTTCAATGGGGCGAGGACAATCTGGTCACGTTCAATACCACCATAATACAGTCTTGCCCTACCCTTACCTTCAATAATACACAAATTACCAAATCAGATCTATCTGCTTGGACTAACATTTACATGTACTCTCTCTCTCTCCTGGCATAAACACATCATATCAATAGCTGCCTCAGCATCCATAAAACAAGGCACTCTCTGTGGTTCAAATTTTCCAAAACCCTTTCTTTATATCTAAAATTTATGTTCTACTCTACTGCTGTTTGGGTCTCCAACAAGAAATATCTTTTTCTTTATATCGGCTTCTTCTTGATATTATCTCTAATGACACAAAATTTTACACCTTTTATTTTCTTCCTACTAGGTCTTCTAGGACCATAAATAAAGTCCAGTGGTGGGTGGTTGGGTATGTGTGAGTGTGTGAAAGCAAGGAAAACAAACTTTCTGAGCTCTTCAATTTTTTGATTGCATACATACTGAAACTTTATTCTGCAGAAGATGCTGCTAATTGTTGAAGTGTATAAGGAGGGACTGCTTTACAGTACATTTCGCTGGCAAGTGTTGTGGTATAGTATAGTACAACTATATACCAACTAAACATTAGGTGGTAGATGGTTTTCATCACCCAGCTTATTGGAGGTGTGAAGTGGCAAATGCCATGTTGGTCTCCAGAGCAGGAATTCAGGTTTCTGTCCCCCCCCCCAATCTTCTCCGTGCAGTGTGAGTGATACCTTCACAGACATGACGAACATACTAAGAGACCTATAACCTCCTCCATTTTGAGGGTACATCAGTAAAAACAGTGGTGCTGCAGGCCAGCCGCTAGTTAGTGCACAGGCTCTAACTTATCAGTAACAAGTCAGGAGGCTTCCCAGTCAAGTGGTACATAATCCCACTGCCACATACTCTGCCAGGCCATGGAGAGAGTCTGAGTAGTGGGGGGGAACACTGTCAAGGCCACGTCATGGTACGGAGACTGGTTTCTCTCTTTATAGAAGTTATGTTTGAGAGTGTCTCTCATTGCACATCCCCACTATATTTTCAGCTAATCACAATTAAACTAAGGAAGGCTCCTACAAAGAATGACAGCAACACTGTAACAAAAATGAATCTCCTTCATGAACCAATCCCGTCAAAAAAGTCACATCACAAACGGTCACTAACACAAAAACAAAGCTAGAATCTCTTCACTAAAAACTCACTTTCACATCTGCTTTACTAATATCTGTGGCATTAACTTAAACATAAATGACAATCACCACCACTTGCAGTCTTTCAGCCAGACATCCTATTCCTGACAGAAACCCAGATTGCAACTACATCTCTTACTGTCCACATCCACTGCCCAAACTATACACTTCATAATTCTTTTCGCCACAAGGGTAGTACCTGTGCCTTTGTGAAATTCAACATAGCCCTCCAGAGAATGGCTAATTTAGAATCCCCCACTTTTGACATTCTCTGACTCAAAGTTTCCTGGCCCCATTTAGTAACATTCATTTGTTGCATCTACCAGTCTCCAAACACTGATAATTATTCTAACTCTTTGCATTCCTTTCTATGAAACTCGACCATCTACAATCCAGCTATCCAAATAGTAAGATCTTCTTCTTGGTGATCTTAATATCTACAATTCAAACTGGCTCCCCTATTTCAACACCACTGACCAAGCTTGATGAGAAGCATAAGTCTTTTCCATAAGTAATGACCTAACACACACACACCATACACTTACCTACTCAAATTCCCAATAACCCACTTTACTCTCCAAATACTCTGGATCTCTTTTTGACCAGTTCTCCTTCCAGATACACTGTAACAGTCACCTTTCCTCTCGGCAACTCAGATCACAATCTTGTACAAGTCTCCTCTCTCAGAGAATGCTCTGCCCCATCCACTCTCAACCTCACATTCCTGGCACTACAAAGGAACCAACTGGGATGACCTCTGGAATTTCTACTCCTCCTTTCCTTGGTCTAATTATTGTTTCTGTTCATCTAATCCTAACACTTGCTCTGAACAAGTTACAGAAATTATTCTCACTGGAATGAAGACCTTCATCCCCAAATCAAGGAATAATCCTCATCCGCTTTCCAAGCCCTGGTTTAACCAATGTACCAAAGCAACCAAAGCAATTGAATAAAAAAATTTAGCATACCATAAGTGACTTGCTTCAAGCACCAGCTTTATACTGTATACACCAAAAGCATACAACATATGTAAATCAGTCATCAGCAGATCCAAAAGTGATTTTAAAAAGGCCATCAGCAAAAACTTGCCTCCTGTTCAAATGGAAGCCATGCCCTTACTAAGGCTGTTGGATGCAACTTCTGCTCTTCTGCACTTCCACCCCCCCCCTCCCATCATGATGGCACCACTGTTACTTCACTCAAAGATAAAACTGACCTCCTGGCACCACTCTTTTTCTCAAACTCCTGCATTGATGACCAAGGAGAATCACCTCTCCTACCATATGCCTCCTTTAGTTTTTTGACAAAAAAGAAATCAGGAAACTACTAAAAAACTTGGATATTAAAAAGTCTTCTAGTCCTGATGGCATCCTACCTATTGTTTTCAAACACTGTGCTCCAGAAATAACACCCATCCTGCATCATCTCTACAATCTACTATACATGTATGGAAGCAATCTCATATCTATCCTATTCCAAAAAAGGGTGGCAGAAGTCAACCATCAAACTATCGACCAATTAATCAGCAACCACCAGTATGGATTTCACCATTCAAGATCCACAGCTGACCTTGTAGCTTTCATCATCCACCACTGGACATGTGCCATGAAAAGGTTCATTTCTTTAAGGTTACACAGTGGTGAGCATTCATAGTGAAGAATTTATGGAGATCCAACACACGTGTTAGAATAATTACTTTACTTAACAATTGACGTTCTGACATCTGTATTGAGGTGTCATCATCAGGAAAACATACATATGTACAATATACAAGCTACACGCTACTGCACTATACAAAAGTAAAATGAATCTAAATGTTTGCTAATCATTTATCCTAGCCTGAACTCTGGTGAGAAAAAAAATGGAACTACAATAAGCAATTTCTACAGTCTTTTCGTATTGAGATTTTCTTCTGTCTGGGATTGTTCTGGTTGCTATATTGGTTGAAGATCGGTCATCCACATTCTTGGAATAATTAATCCATCATTTTTGTTCAGATTTGGATGATGTTTTAGCATTTCACAAGCTTCTTTGAATTTTCTTTCATACCAGGTTTTGATATGAAAGAAAATTAGGGACTCGGTGCTTGCTTTTGCAGTCAATTCTGTGGCATGTTTGGAGTGCTTGGTCTGATAGGCCTGTTTTACCATAATGGAGGTATTTAATGTGGCATTTGTGTTCATCTTTGCTGATCAGAATGCTGCGTCCCATTTCCCCTATATAAAATAGGTTACAAGTACATTGAATTTTGTAAACCCTGGGCGGGCAAGGTATGGAAGAGGATCTTTGGAAGAGCTAAGCAAATTTCTTAGTTTTGCCAGAGATTTGAAGGTTGTAGTGATATTGTATTTAAGTAGTGTTCTATCTATTTTTTCTGAAATGCCCCTAATGTAGGGTATGGCTATGGTATTCTTGTAATCTTTTTTGCTTTTAATGGCATTTTTATGGAAGATCTTGTGAACTGTTTTTTTTTTTTTTTATTGTAGCCATTTTTTTACAAATGTTTGGTTAATGATTTCAAATTCTTGGTTCAGAGCTTGTTCATTGGAGCAAATTGTTAAGGCTCTGTGTTTGAAGGTGCTGATGACTCCTGGTTATTGTGTTGGATGGCGGTATGAATTTTTATGTATGTATTGGACTGAACATGTAGGTTTGCAGTAGACAATTAAGGAGAGGCAGCCTGAGGGAAGACGTGTGACAATTGTGTCTAGAAAAGGAAGAGAGTCATTGTTTTTGATTTCAATGATGAATTGGATATGTTTGTGTTGTTCAGATGGCTTAATAATGTATTTAATTTCGCAGCCATGAGGCTAAATGGTAAAAATATCATCAACATATCTGAGCCAGACTTTGGGTTTTTTAGGCTGGCCAAATCTAGAGCTCGTTGCTCAAAGTCTTCCATGTAAAAGTTAGCTGGGGGGGGGACCTTCTTTTTGTAGGTAAAAATTATTTTGCCAAATTAGTCCCCCCCCCCTCACCAGACGTTAGGCTAGCATAAATGATTACCAAACATTTCGATTCATTTTACATTTGTATAGTGCAGAGGCAAGTAGCTTTTATATTGTACATATGTACGTAGGCTGTTCAATAAGTAATAAGACTAATTTTACTGTCGCGAAACCACTCATCACAATATTAATTTCTTTGGAATAAAGAAATGTTGCTATCTGTATTAACAAAAGAGGTTGATAGATTGCATATACGGGCTGATGTGCCAGAGTGTCACGTGACTAAATGCAAGCTTGTTTCGGTGCGCTTACGAGCGATTAAATTTTGTGTGTGTTTGCAAAAATCGGCATCAGACAAGCTTAAGAAGTTGTCGCCTTCCTGTTCCAGTTTTCTTTCCATTCTGTGCATACATCCACTCAATGCTGCATTTGCTCTGGTGTCAAGAGTTTGAGAATCCATCGGGCACAAACACGTTTCAGTCCCAAATGAGCGAACACTTCCCACAGAAATATTCAGGACAACATGCAGCTGGCATACTGTAATTCTGCGATCTTCCTTGATGATAATCGCTGCTGTGTTGATCATTGTCTCTGTGATGGACATTGAGGTCTTCCCTCACGTTCAAGATCTTCCACATTTTGCCTTCCTTCCTTCCTTAAAAGTTTTATGCCAGCAAAAAACACTTGCCCTCGACATTGCTTCATCGTGGAAAGCTTCGTGTATCATGTTAAAAGTGTCTGATGCCAATTTTTGCAAACGCACACAAAATTTAATCGCATAACGCTGTTCCAAGGACGCTTCCATTCCGACGACTGGTCGAGGTTCGTAGGTGTGCCAAAACAAGCTTGCGTTTAGTCACGTGACACTCTGGCACATCAGCCCGTATACGCCATCTATCAACCTCTTTTGTTAATACAGACAGCAATATTAATTTCTTTATTCCAAAGAAATTAATATTGTGATGAGTGGTTTCGCGACAGTAAAATTAGTCTTATTACTTATTGAACAGCCCTCGTATATTTTCCTGATGATGACCTCAATACAGATGTTGAAACGTTGATTGTTACTTGCTTAATGTTAAGTAAAGTAATTATTCTAACACTGTGTGTGTGTGTGTGTTGTGTTGTGTTGTGTTGTGTCTCCATAAATTCTTCACTATGAATGAAAAGGTTCAGAGAAACTTGTGCTGCTGTTCTTGACATTTCCAAAGCCTTTGACCATGTGTGGCATCATTGCCCGCTCAACAAATTGCCATTCTTTGGTCTCCCTGCCGCCCTCTGTGATTGGGTAGCCAGCTTTCTCTGCAAGTCATGACAGATGGCTTCTCTCTTCAAGCTTCACCTGCTAGAGTGCCCCAAGGCTCTGTCCTATCAACTACTCTGTTTCTCCTTCATAAATGACCTACTCACAATCACTACTAATCCTGTCCACAGCTTTGCTGACAATAGTACTCTCTACTCATCCTATTGCAAGTACACCCAACCAACTCCTAACTATATACTGCATGGGTTGTTGAATGAGTATATATATAATTACAAGATCATCTACCACCAGCACTCTAAACATTGATCTTCATACTATGCTTCAATGGGGTGAGGACAACCTTGTCATGTTCAATGTCACCAAAACACAGTCATGTCTTTTCTCTGAAAAAAAAGAAAAAGAAAGAAACATCAAGTCTTTCTGATTGGACTAATGTCTACCTCCAGTCTCTACTGGCATAAACACATCACATCAATAGCCTCCTCAGTATCCAAAACACTAGGCATTCTCTTTTGCTCAAAAGGATATTTTACACCCAACCAACTCTTAACTATATGCAAATCCCAAATCTGTCCATGCCTAGAATATTGCTCACATATTTGGGGTGGTGCACCTAAAGCTTCCCTTAAAATTCTTGATGCTGTCCAGAGACAAGCAGTTAGGCTCACTGATGATTTCTCTCCTACAGATTCACTTCAACCTCTATCTCACAGATGAAGTGTTTCAGGTACTTCCATGGTCAGTGCTCCAGTGAACTGACACCTATCATTCCTTCCCTTTCAGTTGCACCTGTTAAAACAAGAGCAGCAGCTGTCTAGCATCCCTTTACTGTGCAACTGCAAATGCACTGAACCTGCTTCTCCTCTTCCTCTTTTATTCTGTCCACCTCTAGAACAGCCCTCATGAAGTATTCCCAAACAATTACAACTTACAGCTCTTCAAACAAAACAATAAACTTCTATCTTAGTCATCATCTGCACCCCACACACGGCACTGATGTGCTTATAGGTCTCTTGACCTCTTGTGTATCGGATATTAAAAAAAAAAAAAAATTTAGACCGTTTTTTTTTTCTTTTTCTTGGCACGTTTATGCAATGCTATATATTACATGTTTTACACTAGGTAGATCCAATTAATTTTTTTTTTTTTTTTTTAAGTTTAAATTTTAAAAAGGGAGCTTTTCTGAAATGTCTCAACGATGTACCTTACCAGAAAATAGTGTTAATTTATCATCATCATTGTGGTATTAGATAGATGACCTTTGAGTAGTTTTGAAGACATGTTTGATACCCTCCCTTTGCTAACATGAAGAACATTTCTTCAGAATTAAGGAATTTTTTTGTTGTTGTTTTTTCCAACCAGAGGTGAATTAATCTCATATAGAGTGGCAAGATATTTTTTAATATGAACAAACATTCAGCATGAGAACATACTCAGGTTTGAGGTTATTACCCAACACTAGAATATATATTATATACCCCAGTTAGAAGCCTAGAGATAGGGAACCTGGATCTGTGCTGGAGGTTGCCTAGGCAGCATGAATTAAGTACTAA
Organism: Typopeltis vanoorti; assembly: GCF_054136105.1. Classification (NCBI taxonomy): domain Eukaryota; kingdom Metazoa; phylum Arthropoda; class Arachnida; order Uropygi; family Thelyphonidae; genus Typopeltis; species Typopeltis vanoorti. The sequence continues at coordinate 17,089,458 of NC_143574.1, read as the reverse complement.
CTAGAATATTAGGGACATGATGGAATTCTGAAGCCGAGACCATACACAGGAAACTAAAAGAGAGAACTCAAATAACCAATCAGGGAATTAACATGAAGACTGCAACAAAAACAAACCATCCTGTTATCTAATATCAGGCACCAGGCTGTCTCTGATCCAGGATGTAAGAAGACTAATATAATCAGAAAAGCTGAACTGCCAGCAATACTTACTACTCAAATTTACAGAGAGCAACTGCAGCATAATTAACAATTATTACTGATTCATTACTTTCATATTTTCTAATAAATATGTCCAAAACCTAAGGACAAATTTGTGAAGATAATAAATGAAAATTCATACAAATCAGCTTGTGGCAATTTGTATAATTGATGATTTCAAGAAGAAAGCAGGTACATGTTTACATTTTCGAATTATGTGCAAAGTGGTCATGTGGTAGCACTCAACAGGATAAAAGGGAAAAGTTTGTGCTAAGTGAATTGCGTTTGAAGGAAGCTCTTTTCGTAAACAAATAAAGTTGCAAACTTGGATGTCTTGTAATGTCTCAAAGATTAACATCTACATGATTTCACATGTGGAAGAATTATTGAAAAGCTTAAAGAAGACCGCAGAATTACTGATATTGCCAGAGAGTTTGTAATCTCACATAACATTGTATCCAGGCTCAGGGCAGCATTTCAAACCAATAGAATGTGTTCCACATGTTTGCTGAGAGGTCGTCCTCACTTTACCATGGAGCATTACATTTCACTGTTACATGGCAAGTCAGCTCCATTCAAGCAGATATCTCAACAACTGTGGCTACACAACAGACTACAGGCCTTCAGGCACATGCCCAAAGTCCTGTAGTCTGCATCCCTCTATCCACAGCTTATCGTAGAGCACGTTTTCAGTGGTGCTGTATCCATAAAAATTGGACAAGACACCAATGGGCTAATGTAATCTTTACAGATGAGAATCATTTTAGTCTTTCCTAAGATTCTAGAAGACACTTGATCTGGCATAAAGTGGTACTACTTACCATCTTGAGAATGTTCTTGAAAGGGATAGATACAGTAGCGCTGGAGTCATGGTGTTGGGTGGCATTATATTTAATGGACTGGTGAACAATATTGTAACGAAGTTGTTCAAGATCATGTTCAATTGTTCAATGGTGCTGTAGGCAAAGAATTCATTTTTATGGATGACAATGCCACACCACATCATACATGAGCAGTGGAGATACTTCTGAAGACCAAGGACATTAATTGAATTGAGTGACCAGCACACACACCCCAGATCTCAATCCCAGAGAACACATTTGGGACACAATAGGGAAACGCATTCAAAATTCCCCACCAGAAATCAAACAAGGCCTTAATCTTGCTCTGAAAGAGGAGTGGGCCAGTTTGTCTCAAGAACTCCTGAATCACTTGGTGCTAAGCACGATACAATGTTGTGAGAACTGCAGTTCACGGTGGACATATTTCATACTGAAATTTCTCTCCACATAGTTTCTGGTACACACTGTACATTAATTCCTTAAGAAATTTCAATACATTTGCTACAAATGTATTGAAATTTAATTTGTACAAAATTTATAGCACATTTTTTTGTGTAATATAATTTATTACTATGCTGCCAATAAATTTATGTCCACATCTGGCTGTAGTCAAGAAAATTTTTTCATATATAGGTAAAAACGTAATTCGTTCTTAGCTTTTGGACACTAGTGTATTAGGGATGCATTGAACCGTAACCAAATTCCAAATATTCAGATTAAGCATACTGAATTAAATTTTATAACCAAATTTTTTGAAAAAATAAAAAATAAAAAAAATAATATAAATACTCATTTAAACATAAAATATTTTAATGTGAGTATATTTTTTATTCAGAATATTGATTTATAAAATTTATTTCATAAACAAATATATATATAGAAACTTGGAAAGTTTCAAAGAAAAGATCAGAAAACTTATGAGAATACACAGCCTGTGGCATAAAAGTTGCACTACTTACTGTGCGACCACAGATGCGAGATCCCTCAACACTTCTGCACATGGCAGAAGAAGGCAAATCCATTCCAGTAATAGGGTAATCAAGGTGTTTCGTGGGATGAGTGTTTATTATTATAAGTCGGAAAATTAGCTTTTATGAAAATTCTAGTTTTTAAAGCAGCAATTATTTTGTTTGTACAACAGTTGGAAAATGTACATATAAAGCATGTGATTTCACGTGTTGGTAACAAATTCATACATCACCTTATTCCTTTCTCCCCTTCAACATGAACTGACTCTTCTCAGAATATTGCCAGTCGAGGGTCTCACATCTGGGTCGAACAGTAGTTTGCACTACTTAAAAGACACAAGTGCTGTCCAGTTGCCCACATATTTGCCTTTTATTAAGGATTTTTTTAAAAATTAAAGTTTTGCTGGATTGACAGCAGGTTCGAATTGTTGGTTCTCATCAGAAATCAGACAGAAACCTTAAGAGGACAAAAACTCTCAGTCACCACCAAAGCAATCCTGTGTCAGGCAGTTATCATAATTCTAATTATGATAATTAGAATTATGACCATACATTACAGAAATCTTTATCAAGGAACCAAATGTTTATTTCTTATCTTAAAACATAAGTTAATAGCTTCCTCGGAGCTAATGACAGCGAGTCCAAAACAGGGCAGATAAAATATAAATAGTAGAAAATGCAGGTATAACAACAAAGAAACTATGCAAAACTCTGGTAGGCAGGACAGAGCCAGTAATAGCAATATGAAAAAATCATAAAACAACAAAATTTATTAGTTGTTACTTAAGTAAAATACACCTACTAGTTTCACCACCTAAAATAGAACTGATGACATCATCAGGATTTAAACATCAAAAAACTCTAAATACACGGTAGTTAAACTAATAGATGTATTTTACTTAATGGTAACAACTAATCAACTCTTGTTGTTTTATGAACTTAAAACTTTCTCTATTTAAACATAAAAAAAAAAGGTTTAATAACAGAGATATTTTTCCCAAACATTCAACTGTTGCCTTCTGTTTGTAGAATGTCTGCAATAGTGAATGTACTAATGAAATAATAATGATATATTATTGAAAGATAATTTTAGTAGGGTGTGAATAACCTTCCTTGAATCACCAAACATCCATAAGGATGAAATATATCAACTAATCTCTGTATCCAATTTATTTCAATTTCAATAGATGCTTGCTTTCCATGTATTTCCATGTAAGTATATCACGACTGGCAGTCATGACTGGTGGTTAATCAACAATATCAACAGTTTCCAAATTTTCAAGAAAAATGTCAAAAGGTACTTACTTCCCAACCCTAGTCTACACACACTACTAATGTGTCATACAATTCTGATACCACTCAGGTGGGATTGATTATAAAAAAACTGGGCATTAAGGAAAACTTGTAAGCAATTTGTCTATATGTCAGTGTGTGACATAGACAAATTGTTATATGTCATGAAAAGCATGCAATACAGTGAGTCCACAGCAATGTCAACAATTTTTTTATGACAATGCCATACCAGTACTGTGTTGGTAAATTTTTAATAACCGGCTCGCTTTATGAAAAATTTGATTCTTCACAAAGTTCTATTGTATCTTCAGATGTCTTTGTTTCTGCTTCTTCAAATTTTGCCCTTTTAATGTTTAAGAAGTTTCGTTCTATTTCATTTCTCTTCAACTAACGGCTATCCACCTTTTCGACCGCAAAACTCTAACCCTGATTAAAATTATTTTAATTATTAAAAAAAAAAGTTAAAAGAAACATATTATTTAACATATTAAAAGAAAGACAAATACCAAATAATATCCTAAAAGCTGTCACAAGTATATATGAAAATAATCAAATACAAATAAGATTAAATCATGAGCTATCATATACAAGAGAGATAAACCAAGGGGTCCGACAGGGATGTCCCCTCTCAGCAACTCTTTTTAATATCTACTTAAATGAAATAATAATAAAATGGAGTAAAAATTTACATCAAGGAATTAAACTTTCACCTACAGTTAACTTAAACACTCTCCTCTTTGCAGGCGACCAAATAATAATTACAAATTCTGAAGATAACTTACAGAAAGCTATTTTAAATCTAAATGAGATATCCAAAGATTATGGTATGATAATATCAACGGAAAAATCAAAAACTATGGCCTTTAAAGGACAAGATCCAGCAAGAACTAAAATAGTATTAGATAACAAGATCTTAGAACAGGTGAATTCATTTAACTACCTAGGATGTATGATCACATATGAAAGTGAAAAAGATATAAACATAAAAATTGCAAAATATTTAAAAATAACAGGAGTAATTAACTCTATATTTAAACCAAACCTAGTTCAAAAACAAACCAGGCTAAAAGTATACAATACATTAGCCCTACCGGTCTTAATGTATGGAAGCGAAATCTGGACAATAAAACAAAAAGACAAACAAAGATTAATAACAGCAGAAATGAAGTTTATGAGAAAAACTGCAAAGTATACCCTATTTGATCACAAAAGAAACTAAGAAATTATGAAAGAATTAAACCGAGAACCAGTAATAGAAAAAATTAAAAAATATAAACATAGATGGATGGAACACGTTCAAAGAATGAAAACAGAAAGATTACCAAAACAAGCCTTAAAGTACAAGCCATTAGGAAAAAGAAAACCAGGACGTCCTCTTAAACGATTCAACGATGACTTCTAAGGCCGGAACAGCCCATACTGATGATGATGATTAAAAAAAAAAAGAAAGAACCGAAATAAAAACATATATTAAAGAAAATTTTCCTATATTACCTACAACTTACCTATTATCAAATGAAATCCTGAACAAAAAAAAATGTAACACTAATATTGCCACTTGTAGTCGATTAAATGACCAGTGACTGTAGCTGTTCGTGACGAATTTTTGTATTTATCGATAGTGCAACAAGGTTGCATTTCCAAGAACTTAAAGTTCTTGGAAATTTGCCGAAAAATAAGGTATTATTGTTTATTCAAATACCCAGTTCGGGAGTTTTGATAACATGTTTGTGTTTTAATGAATACAGACATTGTTTAGTAAATAAAATCGTTTCCAAATTCCCGTTCATAAATTGAGTTTGTGTTTTGTGAATTCTCCTTTATGCAATTATTTTTGATAATAATAATAATATATGTAAGTGTTTATTATACAATTTCAAAATATTTATGAGAAAAAGTATATACCACCATTCATAAAGAATTTTAATAACCAGCTCGCCCGACTTAAAAACATTAACAACCGGCTTGCTAAATTTGAAAAATTTTATAATCAATCCCAGCACACCACTGGGTGGGATTGATTATAAAAAAACTGGGCATTAAGGAAAACTTGTAAGCAATTTGTCTATATGTCAGTGTGTGACATAGACAAATTGTTATATGTCATGAAAAGCATGCAATACAGTGAGTCCACAGCAATGTCAACAATTTTTTTATGACAATGCCATACATGAAAGGTTGTTAACCTATAACGGTTTACAACTGAGAACTCTCCTCTAGCGACATAGCATCTTTTGTGCTACTTTAGGACACCAATAAGCCAGGTGACAGTTTCAGACCAGACAATAAAAAGCTTCTATCACATATACTGTACTTCATTAACATCCGTTCGTGTTGCAGTGAGATGCATAAATATATATTTATAAAAAACTGATGTATAAATGATATTTAGAGAAAATCTGCTGAATGAGAAAGAGCATTTTTACAAATATATTCAAGAGGAGTGAGATTATATCAAAGTCACCATCATGTCACCAGTGCACAGTTAAATAATACCTATCTAGTTTTGAGGTATCCAAAAGGTATGCATTTTTCATGCCATGAATTAATCTAGTCGGTATGACATGAAGTAGATCCAGTCAGATGTTATCTGCTACTATATGGAGAAACAGATGTCTCATAAATTATCTAAAGTGAATAAGGACCAGCAATAAAACACATAGTTAAAACAACAGAATATCCAACTTATCTCTTAATCATACATTATTCAACAGATCTAGGTTTAAACCAGAAAAATGTTAAATAGTGCAAAGCAAACGATAAGCATCCCAAATTAAAATATGATAGCTTTATACAAATTAATTCTCTTATTATGTAAGAAGACATTATGTTAGAAAGTATGACATATGTAAAAAGTATGATTTCAATTTTAAAAATACAGTCATCTCTCGACTTATGTCCGTTTGAGTTATGTCCTCTCGAAGATAGGTCCATGATCTCATAAGGGAATAAATAACATTTTTGGCTATACTTTCGAGCAAGATGCAAGCAAACGTAAGGTAAAGCATGCACGGTGGCAACATTGCTTTCAGCAGCAGCCTCCCTCGGCAGTTGGCACGTGTCTTCAACAGTTCCTCTGTTGATTTTGTGTTTGAGAAAAGCGTTATTTGTGTATTTATCGTTAAATATTTCATGATGTTTTGTGCAACATGGCCCCCTACACGTACAATCAAAAAACCTAGAAGAATCACAGAAAAAGAGGTGAGCAATTTATCTTGAAACGAAGCTGCAAGTTATAAAGCAACATGAAGCTGGTAAGCCCGTTAATGTGATCACACATGACTTTGAATGGTCTCATTCTACAGTGACAACCATTTTGAAAAATAAGGATAAAATCATAGCGGCTGTGAAAGGATCTGCTTCCGTATTAAATCGACAATAGTGACGAAGCACTGACAAGGTCCTATCAGTGATATGGAAAAGCTACTTGCATCATGGATAGAGAACCTGAACCAAAAGTGCATACCCCTTAGCACTGCGACCATAACCGCTAAGGCACTGTCTCTTCAACATGTTGAAGGAGAAAGCAGAACCCGATTATGACTACGAATTCAACGCTTCTTCTGGTTGGTTCAAGAGATTCAAGCAGCGTTTTGCGCTGCATAATGTGAAAATGTATGAGAATCTGCAAGTGCTGAAAAGGTTGCCAAGGAGTTTGTGGAAAAATTGGATAAAATTATTAAGGAGGAAAATTATTTGCCACAGCAAATATTTAATATGAATGAGACGTCCTTGTTTCGGAAAAAAATAACCAAGAGGACATTCATCCACAAAAAGCTAAAATCTATACCAAGATTCAAAGCTCTTAATGCCTATTATGCTTCTGTTACAGGTAATGTGGCTGGATATAACTGAAACCATTTGTGATATATGGCACAGTGAGAATCCATGAATCTTCAAAAACATTAGGAAGCATACTCCCAGTTCATTATCGGAGCAATAAGAAGTCATGGATTTCTAAAAAATTGTTTGAGGATGCCTTAATCAACTGTTATGTGAGTGAAATAAAAAGCTACTGTGTGAAAGAAAATGTAGAATTTAACATTTTATTAATTCTAGATAATGCTCCAAGTCATCCGTCTTATAGCGATGATCTTCACCAAGTTCAAGGTCATGTTTCTCCGTCCAAACACTACTTCATTGATTCTTGCAGCATTTAAGGTTTATTATCTATGGAGAACTTTTTCACAAGCCATTTCTGCTACTGACAGAAATGACCAGACTCTCATGCAATTCTGGAAAACATTCAATATTTATCATGCTATTAAAAATATTGCTGTGGCTTGGAACGAGTGACCTCTCAATGTATGAGCCTGGACCTTGACCTGTAGTTGGTATGGTGGTGGTTATGGAGGAAACAGAAGATCACGGTCCCATCTCACCACGAAGACTTTATTCTCATAGTCCTCGTCATGGTATCAACAGAACTCCTCCTCATGTTAGAAGATGATTTAATGTGAAATGGGCCTCCCCTGATGGATCAAGTTTTCTCACACAAGACATAACTGTTCTCTAATTAAACCTAGGATACAGCTACATTTATGTTGTGAAGTGTTGTGAGAACATGCAGCCTTATCATACTTGTTACAGCAAGACGATAATTGTCCTTGGCTTGATTATGACAAGTTACTTTTACTTTATTTAAAAAAAAAAAAAAAAAGGAAAGACTTAGAAAGCTGGTTGTGCCTTTTATGTAATGAAATTTTATATGTTAAGATTTTCATCATTTGTTGCTAGAAATTGTGATTGTACTTTTCACTTACCAGTTTCATGTAGCGATAAGCATAAATAAATAAATAAATGTATGAGTGGCATATGGAAAAGACATTAAAAAGGTTTGTGCATGATTTTGGAAGTTTGTAATAGTGGGCCTAACAAACAATCTGAATCTCGAAGTAAAAGATGACGACGTAATTTATCATCATGCGTATCAAGGATTTAGGCCTAGGATGGCCTGTTCTGGCCTTAGAAGTCATCATTGAATCGTTTAAGAGGACGTCCTGGTTTTCTTTTTCCTAATGGCTTGCACTTTTAAGGCTTGTTTTGGTAATCTTTCTGTTTTCATTCTTTGAACGTGTTCCATCCATTTATGTTTATATTTTTTAATTTTTTCTATTACTGGTTCTCGGTTTAATTCTTTCATAATTTCTTAGTTTCTTTTGTGATCAAATAGGGTATACTTTGCAGTTTTTCTCATAAACTTCATTTCTGCTGTTATTAATCTTTGTTTGTCTTTTTGTTTTATTGTCCAGATTTCATTTCCATACATTAAGACTGGTAGGGCTAATGTATTGTATACTTTTAGTCTGGTTTGTTTTTGAACTAGGTTTGGTTTAAATATAGAGTTAATTACACCTGTTATTTTTAAATATTTTCCAATTTTTACGTTTATATCTTTTTCATTTTCATATGTGATCATACATCCTGGCTAGTTAAATGAATTCACCTGTTCTAAGATCTTGTTATCTATTACTATTTTAGTTCTTGCTGGATCTTGACCTTTAAAGGCCATAGTTTTTGATTTTTCTGTTGATATTATCATACCATAATCTTTGGCTGGGGTGCTTACCAGTTTTAACTTATAGATCTGAGAGCTGGGTCAGAAGTAAAACACTTGACCAAAGACTAGAAACCGCAGATATGAGTCCTGAGAAAGATTAGAGGCGTGAACAGATGGCATCAATGGCAATATCATATTAAAAACGAGGATATTAGGAAAGAACTTGACATTGTCAGCATCCAGGAATGCGTTAGCAGAGCTAATCTCAGGTAATATGGTCACTTAAACAGAATGGGCGAGGAAAGATTAGCAAAACAAGTGTTCTCAGCCAGGTTGGCAGGAAAATGACCCAGAGAAAGACCAAAATATAGATGGATTGATACGGTACAAAGTGCCTTAGATGATAGAAATATAAGATCTGATAATGTTGGAGTCTTGACATGTAACAGACCGATTTGGAGGAAAATTGTAGATAGGAAATTAGTAATGATGTAAATTTTTCACGTAGTACTATCATATCCTGTACACCCCTTGAGCGTACATGGCAGGAATTTGATGAATGATGATGATGATAATCTTTGGCTATCTCATTTAGATCTAAAATAGCTTTCTGTAAGTTATCTTCAGAATTTGTAATTATTATTTGGTCGTCGGCAAAAAGGAGAGTGTTTAAGTTCACTGTTGGAGAAAGTTTAATTCCTTGATGTAAATATTTGTTCCATTTTATTATTATTTCATTTAAGTAAATATTAAAAAGCATTGCTGAGAGGGGACATCCCTGTCGGACCCCTTGGTTTATCTCTCTCATATATAAGAGCTCATGATTTAATCTTATTTGTATTTGATTATTTTCATATATACTTGTGATAGCTTTTAGGATATTATTTGGTATTTGTCTTTCTTTTAATATGTTGATTTTAACTTTGTCAAATGCTTTTCAAAGTCAATAAATGCAATATGTGTTTCTAAATAGGCAAAAGGCAGGGTCTATACATGATCGTCCTTTTCTAAATCCATTCTGTACTTCTAAAATAAAGTTTTCGGAATATTTCATTAGTTTACTATTTAAGATTCTGCTATATATTTTGTAGAAGGAATTTAGTACACTGATACCTCTATAGTTTTTAGGGTCATCTCTATTACCTTTTTTAAATATAGGAATCACAATTGCTTTTTTCCATTCTATTGGGAGGATAGTAAAATAGTAAGTCTTTCTTTGAATCTTGTTCCTGCATATTTATATAGTTCTGAACTGAGCTTATCTTCTCCAGGTGATTTTCCGTTTCTTGTTTCTTTCAGGCTGATTTCTAATTCTTCTTTAGTTATTTCCTTTTCAATTTCATTAATTGTTTGCCAATTGTCTTTTTTAAAATATTTCTGTCCACAATTCTGTGTAGTAATTTAGAAATTCTTCTAATTTCAATTCGGTGTTTAATTTTATGTTTTCTTTGGTATCTGCATTTAAGTGTTTCAAAATCTTATATACATTGGGTCTTATTTTATATAAATCATGTTCTAAATTAGAAACAAATTTGTTCCATGATTCTCTATGTCTTTTTCTGACTTCTCTTTTAGCTATGGTTCTTATTCTTTTATATTCTATTTCATCTTCTAATCTTTTACTGCTTAACCATTTGTGATAGGCTTCTTTTTTTCTTTTTGATTATTTCTTCGATTGCATGATCCCAGATCTTCAGTTTTTTCCTTTTATTGAATTTTTTGGTCTTTCCTAAGCTTTCATTTGCTGCTGAATTTAGTATCATTTTTATATTAAGCCATTCTATTTCAATTTCTTCATTTTGTTTTATTTTATCTAGATATTGGTTAATTCTTTGTTCATATAGCCATTGTACATTTGTGTCATTAAATAGTCTAGTTTTATAAACAAATGTTTCAAATTTTCTTTCTGTTCTTGTTACTTGTAGCCATTTAGGTGGTAATCTTAATTTTATTTTAACAAGGAAATGGTCACTGCTTATTTCATATCCTCTGTGAACTCTAACATCTAGTGAAAATTTTGATGTCTTTTCATTTAATATAAAATAATCTAATATTGATTTCCATCCTCTTGTTGCCCAAGTATATTTATGTATGTCTTTATGTTTATAGAAGGAATTCATTATTTTTACCATTCCTGTTTAGAGTATGTTCTCCATGTATTCCTATGTTATTATTAATTTTCGTGTTTCCAATTCTTGCATTTAAGTCTCCTGCTAAAATTACGTAATCATTTTTATTTATTTTATTATATATGTTTTGTAGCTGATTATAAAAATCAATATTATCCTGTTCTCTTCCTTCTTCTGGGGCATATAAACCAATTATTGTTAAATAGCCTCTATCTATTTTTATTCTGGCTTCTATTATTCTTTCATTCCATAATTTATAATGTTTTAACTGTTTTGAAAGGGAGTTATGAATCCAAATCGTGACTCCTGCTTGTGCACTTTGGTCTCTGTCAACTCCACTGTATATCACATTAAAATATTCGGTTCTCATAGTTCCTTTTAATTTCTTTTTTGTGTCAGTGATTACTGCTATTTTAAAATTTCTTTCATTTAATAGTTGGTCTAATTCTATTTCTTTATATGCTATTCCTCTTACATTCTGGAAAGTTTGCTGTGTATTATATTTTGTCGTTTCCATTTTAGTTTTACTTTTTCCATTCCATAGATTCAATCTGATTATCTTTTTCTGTCAGCTTACAAGTAGAATTATGTTCTCCATGTCAGGGGACTAGCCTGACAATGTTAGGGCTAGTCCCCTGACTAGCACCAACATTGTCAGTGGTACGGCTGCTACCTTAAGGCTTCTGAACTAGCCTTTTTCCAAATTTAAACCCATAGGAGGAAGGGTATATTGAAGGGGGAAAGAGTAGATTATAGAAGAATTATAGTAAGGTTTATAGAGAGGGCATAGTTGTAAGACCAGAAATGATGACATAATTCAACTCATAGAAAGTTCCCCTGAAGAGTTGACCAACGAAGAATTGGTCGAATTGGAGGAACAACTGTTGCAGAAGAGGAAAAAAACAAGAAAAGGAAGAGGGAAAAGAGAAACAGGAAAGGTAGTTAAACAATTTACAGTGAAGGGTCTTGCAGAAATGTTCTTTGCAGTTAGCGATGTTCTCAAAATGGCTGAAGACATGGACCCCAATGCTGAACGCTACTTAATAATAGAAACAAAAGTACATGATGCATTTGCTTGCTATGAACAAATTTATGATGAAAAGAAGAAGAGGAATAAGCAAAGCACATTGGACATTTTCATCAAAAAAAAACAGAGGTTACACTAGAAGAGCCACAGCCTGATCAATCACACAGGGAAGGTAATGAAGATGTGATTGTGGTGGAAGATTTGGGTGATTATTCTCCTTTTTATAGTGGCAGTAACACACGCAGTACAGTTTTATAATAAGGTTTAAAAATTAAAATGACAGTATACTTTTTAAGGTTAAGTCCCTAACCCCTATAACTCTATTGATTTAATATATCCACTTTGTCCTGCTGAATGAAACAGAACCCGGACATAAATCGAGGGGTGACTGTAGTGAGATGAGCAAATGAAAAGCAATGATCAGCAAAAACACATGTCAGCAAAAAAAAAAAAAAAAGACAAATATAAAGAGAATCAAGTGAAAAACAGCAAGAAAAAGGCAAGAATAAATGAAGGTAAAAACAGGTAAGGAAAATTATATGAAATAAGTTGCAATAAAAGAAAAAAATATGGTACCGACAAAGTCATAATAGAGAAATAAGGGTCTGGAGAAAGAATGGCAAATGAATTGTAAGACTAGAATATTGGAGGAAAAAAAGGGGAGCAAGTAATATGTAAGAGCATAAAAGAATGTAAGATGGTATTTACATACCATCTTACATTCTTTTATGCTCTTGCATATTACTTGCTCCCCTTTTTTTGTAAGAGTGAGAAAAAGGAGATATCAGCATGTTGTTGACAAAGACTGATTCCCTAAGAAAAGCATGTTTACCAGTTGTGAAGATTTGGCTGAGACCATGAAAAGAAATGATATGTGAAAGAGATGATAATCTGCTTATGCAGGAACAAATATGTCAAAGGCATCAGATTAATGTGTGTGAGAGAGAGAGGGAGGGAGGAAGGTAATGCTATGAGTGTAATATCCAAGATCCTCTTCAGGGAGGTCCACCTGGCCTAGGCTTCAAAGCAGAAAAGGACTGCATATGTAAACACAGTGGCACAGCTAGATTTTTGGCACCCACAACAAATTCACAGATATGAACTTTTTTGCAGCGTGACAATTTTTATAAGTGAAATATCTTGTCACTGGTGCCCTTGCCCCAATGCCTGCGTGTAAACATGTTAATTTTTTTGGCATTTCATAACTCAGCTATCTAGCTTGGATCCTTAAGCAATCTCAAAGGTTAAAAAAATAACATAATCCAAGTTGTTTGCAGACTATTTATTATTATTATTACACCCTCCATGGAGTCGGCAGACTGATCTGATGTCTTTATATGCATCTCCACCTTCCTCCAAATTCATTCATTCTCAGTACATTCAATAATTAGTGTACTGAGAGTAATGAATTTAAGGAAACAGATAATAGGCAATGTATGAACTAAATTGGAATTCCTACAGTGAGCTCAAGGACTCCATAAAAGTTACCATTGTCATCAATTCCTGACACATATCAGCAAGAGTATTAAGTACTGGATACTACGATAGTACTATGCAATTACGTTCATATTATTATATTATATAAACAATTTTCTTACAAATCAGCAGAGGTTCTATTTGTGGTTTAAGCCAATAAAGAATATAATTAGGGTGGCTATGTCCCATACTGCCAACTCATTCATTCATTTTCAATCAATCAGTGGACAATCTAAATAATAGACCATCAAGAAGAATGGAGATTTTGAGTGGGGGGGGGGGGGACCTTGCACAGTTCTCTGTATTCTTTACAGGCGATGTGCTGATTGCTTTCAGTTATCTGGTTTTGACCATTAACAACTCAATCAGCCTTAACATGTATACATCAAAGTTGTTGGATATGAAGTGCATGAGGAGCAATGTATTTCATCCATAATGACGTTGATGTGGTTACACAACCTCCAAGGCTAGAAGTAATAATAATACACTCTGACTTACTCAATATTGCACAGTATTTAGTATGATGTCTTTATTTGTATAAATAAAGTGTTTCTTCTTTACAGAGTGCTTTGTGTACTCTAATGTCATCAAAATACTGACAAAACATAATATATGATAATCTTTAATGCTCTGTCAAGATATTAAGCAACATGTGCTGTGATAAAATCCTTAAACATCAGTGATTTTAACTGTGTTTTGTAGTATTAATTACCCCCAGTGCTGACAGCCATGCTATACTTTTGCATTTTATGGTGTCATTTGTGGGTGTGTCAGGGAGACAAATCACATGATAATGTCTCACCATGTATGGTGTTATATGACTGACAATTTTCCCATGTGTTATGTTACCAAATAATGTGAATTACAAACATACACTGAACTGAACAGAAATGCTGGGAAAAACACCTTATTAAAACATGAGTACACGGAAAAATAGCATTATTGCCATCAAATTCATGACGTACTCTCAAGGAGTGTACAGGATATTATGATATTTCTACAACTACATAATTTCCAACTTCATATTGACAATTTTCCTCCAAATTAATCTGTTATCTGTCAAGACTCCAAAATTATTGGATTTTATATTTGGGCCTTCTAAAGCACTTCTTACTGTACCAATCCAACTAGATTTTGGCCATCCTCTGAGTCTTTTTCCTGCAATCCCAGCAAAAAACACTAATTTTGCTAACCTTTCTCTCCTATTCTGTTCAAGTAACCATACCACCTGAGATTATCTCTGCTGACATTCCTGAATGATAACAATGTCAAGTTCTTTCCTATTACTCTTGTTTTTAATATAATAGTGAAATTGATGCCACCTGTTCACTCTCATAATCTTTCACAGAACGTTCATATCTGTAGTCTCCACTGTTGTATTTTATTTATAACCCAGCTCTTGAATCCATAAATTAAAATTGGTTTGAACACTATCTTGTATATAGCTAGTTTAGTGTTTTGACCAACCAATTTCTGTCTTATTCCATATAAATTTATTTAGTTCACTTCCTATCATACCAGCTTTGTTAATTCTGTTGTTTATTACCATATTTAATTTGCCATCTTCACTAAAAATTGTCCCTAAATAGCTGAAAAGTTTTACTTCTTCTATAGACAGGTGCAATTGATGTTTCTGCCTATTTTCACTGTCTTTGTCTTTTTATTGATTTTCACACAAAATTTATGACAGCAGTAATTCAATTTAGTTAGGAAATACTGCAGACTGGTACTGGATTTATTTAGCAGTATAACATCATCTGCATAACATAAAGAGCTGGGATTAACATCTTCAATTTTCATAATGTGATCCATATAGATGATGAATAACAGTGGAGATAATGTGCATCCTTGCCTCACACCTGATTTAGCATCAAACCATCTTCCTGTACCTCTGTCACTTTTAACTGCTGACTTACAACTCAAATGCTATGTGTTGCCCAATATAAAGTCCCATTTATACCATATAACTGTAGCGTTTTGAACAGTTTTTTCTTGGCAGCTTGTCATATGCCTTTTCCAGACCTACAAAACTCAAATACAGATCCCTGTTATATTCCTAAGATTTTTCAACTGTTTGTCTTAAAGTGATAATCTGATCCTCGCAACTTCTATTTGGTCTGAATCTAGCTTGTTCTTCTTCAAGCTTCCCTTTTCAAATTATCTTTTCTCATGTACATTCACATAAATCTTACAAGGAAAGCTAAGTAGGGAAATTTCTCTGTAATTTTCACATTCAGTTTTATTTCCCTTTCTAGATGGGTACTATGAGAGCTCTATGCCAATCATCTGACCAGGCCTTCTGAATTATGCAGTGTAACTATTCTGTAAAATTTTTATGCCTGCGCATTTGAGCATTTCTGGTTGAATATCATCTATTCCAGCTGCCTTTCTACATTTCAGGTTTTTTCGTGGCTTTTCTAACTCAAGTATTGACATGTACTCCTGATTACATTCCTCTTGAATGTTTTCTACCACTGTGCTGTCACCACTTCCTACATTTAGCAACCCAAACTTTGAAAGTAATTACTCTAGACATTTGGAATATCTTTTACCTTTAGTTATCCTATCACCTTGCAGTCGTTCCTCCATTTCTAAACTTTTTCAAAGCTTCCAGAATATTTTGCCACTAGATATGGCCAACTGTTACTGTTTTTGCAACTGTTATGTAAAGAACTTACAAAAAAGATAAAAGTAATGTATCAACAAATCGGATAAGGGTAATGCCACAGTCATCCTTAACACCACTGAATATAATCAAAAAATGGATATTATTCTTATTATTCTCTACCTAGATCCCACTAAAACACATGTTAAAAAAATTAAAAAAGCCTACTTAAAAACATATCTTCCTAGCCACCTGATACCACACACACACACACACAAAAAAAAAAACCTCAAACCCTTTGCTCCCCCCCCCCCCAGATATGAAGTTTGCCAAAATTCAAACACCCAATTTCCCCCTAAGACCTATACTATAGTACTGGGGGTTCCCAACATTTTTGTTTCCTAGAGCACATTCTAAAATACTGGTAGGGCGACGGGCACCATTTATTTTGTCAAGCATATTTTTTGAATTCTTTTGTTAAATGAATACATACAAAGTTTAGATTATAATCAAATGTTTTATTTCTTAAAAGTTTACATTATATAAAAATTTAAATATAATGTGTAAGTTAGTGTGATCTTTGGCATTGCATTTCATTGGCCAGTGCTTCATAATTAGGAGAATATGATGATATTCCAGTTCTTAAACAATCATCAAGATGCTCATCAGTGAGTCGTGATCTATATTTTGATTTTATGATATTCATGGTTGAAAACAATGATTTGCAAAGGTATGTGGAACCGAAAAATGATTTTATCTTGTGCGTTGCTCTCTTTAAGAATGAAATGTTTTTCTATCCACTATATTCCAGACTTTTTCATCTGTTATATGGGATTTTAACGTAATATCATTCTGAAGATTCAAAATTTCTAGCTCCAGTTCTTCAGCATATACTTGAATAAGATTTGCAATGCATGCAGCTATTTCCATTATATTTACTTGGCAAGTAAAAGGATTGATAAAAAAGGAGATCATTGGCTCAATGATAATAAATTCCTGAAATCTCTTTTCAAACTGTTCTTTAAGCACTTGAAGATGTTTAACAAATGGTGACAAGTTAAATTCACTATCGCCTACCATTTTTTTCATATTTGGGAAATGAACGGGAGATCCCATCTACAGATGTGATATCCACAAATCCAGTTTTGCTTTAAATGAGTTTGCAGAGCCTATCATTTTAGTAAAATGTCTATCTTTTCCTTGCAACTCCAAATTTAAAGAATTAAATTTTTCCATGATGTCTGTGAGAAAACATAAATCCAACAGCGAGCAAAAGTCATTTCGTTCATCAAAAGTTTCATTTTTGACATGAAGATATTTTTTTTATTTCTTCAATTAAGCTTAAAAATCTTGTAAGGACTTTACCTTTACTGAGCCAACGTGCTTCAGTATGGAGGATGAGATCAGGTTCTTTATCTTCAATGTCTTGCAATAGAGCCTTGAAAAGTTGGTGCTGCAAAGGGGCTGCTCGAATGGAGTTGATTATTTTTGTAACAACTTTCATAACATGTCCAAAGGGCAGTATTTTACTGCACAAAGCTTCCTGGTGGATAGTGATAGGACATAAAGTTTGGAAATGAATGATCTTTCTTGCAGAGTGCAATAAATCCATTAATATTGCCAACCATTGCTGGTGCCCCATCAGTAGTTATCGCAGACAGCTTGTGCAAAGGCATATCTATTGACTTGGCGTATATTCTGAATGTATTATAAATATATTCACCCGTTGTTCGTCCTTTCATGGGTAAAATTTTCAGTAGATCTTCTTTTACAGTGAAGTTACTAAATACCATTCTCACCATAACTGCTAACTGTGCTGTGTCTGATACACCTGTTGACTCGTCAAATTGTAAAGAGAACCAGTTACATATTTCCAAATCACTTTTTAACTGAGTTTGTATGTCCATTGAAATTACATGTATTCTTCTTGTGATGGTGTTATTTGACAATTGTAAATCCTGTATTGCTAACATAATCTCACCTTTGTTAGAAAATCCCTCAAATAAACAATCGGCACCAGTCAAAAATGCCTCTTTTAACAACTCGCCATCTTGGAATGGCTTTTTCTTCTTTGCGAGCATGTGAGAAATTTTTAAAGAAGCAATGGTGGCATTTTTACATGTTATTACGTCTAGTGAAAACCGACTGTTGGGCAGACAGGTTCAATTTTAGTTGATTTATTTTTTTCGTTCTTATTTCATATTTAAGTGGATAATTCATATTAAAAGTGGCATGCATTATCTGGAAGTGACATTCAACATTATGTTTTTTCTGAATTGCAACGCTACTGTTGCACAACAAACAAACACAATTATCTTTAAAATTAATGAAACAATATGTTTCCTCACAGTCGGTGTTAAAATTATAGGTTCGTTGTCTTTTACTTGATTCACTCATTTTAGGATTAAAAATCAAAATAATTCAAAAATTTAAGTACAAGGCACCATTAAAATTATGCGCATCTACTTTACATTTGCATGCGTTTAATACTCGTCATGTGTCATTAACGCATGCATCATATAGCATGCCATGAATTGTTGCTTGATGTGCACGTGATTATTTCAAACTATACTGCACACGGTTGAGCAGCTGCAGGCACACACAAATTGGTCGACGAGCGCCATGGTGCCCGCGGGCATAGGGTTGGGAACGCCTGCTATAGTAGATGCCACTGACATGTTACAAATTGTCAAAACAGCTGGCAAACTCTCTAGCCCTCCTCACTGGACTTACATCCTATATTAAAAAACTCAGCCCATTTTAAAACCTTGATTGAAAATCTGAACTTTAACTAATACAGATATATTGGTAAGCTTTGACATCACCTCACTGTTTACCAATATTTCCTTGAATGACACCTTAACACTCTTAAAAAAAAAAAGCATTTTTTTCCCTTCTGATATCTCAGATCTCTTTTCATTTGTGAAAAGAGATTCTGCGATATCAGAATCTCTTTTCACAATTCTGATTATTTTTCTTGGAGAAACAAATTTAAAAACAGACAAAGGGAATTGCTATTGGTTCCCACTCCCAATTTTTACATGGAAAACAAGCTATGGACTCAGTCCTACCCCCCCTTTCTATATGGCTAAGATATGTAGATGTGTTCTCTATTTGACCTCATAAACACATTAGACCTTCCTCTGTCACCTCAATAGTCAACATCCAAAAATCCAGTTTATGTTGAAAAAGGAAAATAACAATAGTTTACCCTTCCTACCATGACATGACTTCTGAATGCTAACCTCTCCTTCACTGTATATAGAAAACACACACACACACACACACACACACACACACACACACACACACACACACACACACACACACACACACACACACACACACACACACACACACAGGTAGATACATTCAAGAACTTTTCCCACCATCCCTCTCAACAATATAGCATCATTAAAGCTAACCATGAGAGCATATAATCTTTCCAGTGGTACCTCTCTTTCAACAGAAGTCAACCATATACACAACACCCTTCTAGCCAATGTATACAGTACTTACAGAATTAACAAAATAATCAATCCCCCCCCCCCGAGTCCTTAGTCATTGCTTCAGAAGGATTTCAGAAATGCAATCACCATCTCCTAAGCCCGAGGATCATCAGAAAAAATAGCCAGGTCTTTTAAAAAAGTAGTACAACCTCTACACCACTTTTAAACCCTATTGGAAACTTGCTGCCCTTAGCTGTTTTACCAAAGTTCGGCTTCTTCCTCTCTCTCAGTTCCTGGATTATATAAAGTACCCTGTTCCTGCAAGTTGGCTTACTTCAGAAAGACAAGTAGATCAGTCACCATCCATTTAGATGAATACAAAGCTGACATCTCCAATCACAACTATAACCAATCTGGTTTTGCAGACCATGTATTGGATGCCATTCACAGGATCTACTGGAAGAAAGCCACCATGCTCCATCACAGTAAATTTAAAAAAGAAAGATTGTTTTTTGGAATCTGCAGTGGCACTCAGAAATCAACATAATTTAAATCAATACAGGTACAAAAATTTCCTAAAATCTGGGAAACGATAATCGTCAGAGGTCCCGATTTACATCCTAGGCCAACTACAAATACCCATACGGGGGGCACCGCCTAGATGGAACTTTAGAGTCATCCACATGTTTCATTAAGTATTGTGTGTGTGTGTGTGTGTGTGTGTGTGTGTGTGTGTGTGTGTGTGTGTGTGTGTGTGTGTGTTTTACAAGTGTTATTTGTACTCCAAGTGATGGAGACGAAATGTTGGAAGCATTAAAATTAGTTTTTAATCCTTTCCTAGTGCTGTCAATACTCCATTAAACCTCCAACATGATTTATCCTACTCAAAACTAAATAGTGATCAATTCCAATTTCAAATCATCGATATACTCTTGCGTCCTGAACTAGTGTGAAGCTACTGCTATCAACAATAACACAGTCAAGAGACTTTTCTTATTTCTCATCTTCTCCATATGTGAATTTATGCACATCTTTATTATTGGAACATGGTGTTATTATTATTAGCTTTGCTCTTTTTTCCAAATTTTCCCAAAACATTTCAATATGTCTGGTAATCATTTTCTACTCTGCTGTTTAGAACTCCAATAAGCCAACTTTTTCTTTATGCCAGCTGCTTTCTCTAATGCCTCTTATATTTCATCATCATCAATTTCCTGATATTACCCCCAAGGGTGTTCAGGTAAATCCCCTATCAACAATTTTCCTCCAAATGAATCTATTACTTGTAAGCACTCTAATATTGTCGTATCTAAGTGCTTCTAAAGCACTTCTGACTGAATCAGTCCACCTAGACCTCTGTCTTCCTCTGGGTCTTTCCTGACAACTTGGCATCAAGTACCTGTTTTGCTAACCTTTCTTCACCCATTCAATGTCAAGTTCCTTTCTAAGGAAGTTGACATTATTAGCATTCAAGAATGTGTCAGCAGAGCTAATCTAAGGTGGTATGGTCACTTAAAAATGTCAAGTTCCTTTCCAATATCTTAATTTTGAATATGACCCTGCTGCCAATCAGTTCACTCACCTAATTTTTCTCAGAATCCTCATATCTCTGGTCTCTAGTCTTTGACCAAGTGCTTTATTTATTTCTAATGCAACTCTGAAATCCACGACTTAAAACTGGTTTAATCATTGTCTTATATACTGCTAGTTTAGTGTTTTGGCTAATTTCTCTCTTATTCCATATAAATTTATTCAGCTGGCTACCCGCTATATCAGCTTTGCTTATTCTATTGTTTATTTCCAGATTTAACCTGCCATCTTCACTAAAAACTGTGCCTAAATAGCTGAAATATTTTAATTGTTCTATAGAATCTCCATTCAGAATGCAGCTGAAGTTTTTTATGCTCCTGCTTATTTTCATACTTTTGGTCTTTTTATTGCTGATTTGCATGCCAAATTTGTTACAGCTGTTATTCAATTTAGTTAGTGAATCCTGGAGACTTGCACTAGATGTGTTTAAGAATACAACATCATCTGCATACAGCAAAGAGTTAAGTTTGATGTCTCCAATTCTAATATCAGTCTTGATGCCACTTTCTTTCATAATGTGATCCATATACATGAATAAGAGTGGAGATAATGTGCATCTTTCCCTCAAAAAACTCTTGCTTCTTCCTTAGTAGAACTTTCTGCAGGACCATAAGCACAAATAAGTCTCACTGTCCAGTTCTCCATTCCAATATCAGCTCATATCACTGTAGTGATATTGCCCTCATATAGTATTCAACACTATTATCCTCATAGTGTTGAATACTATAGCTAATCCTTTTCGCTGATCATTATTGCCTTAATATAACATTTTGCATTTTTTGCTGATAAAAATAACTTTGCCTAAAAATCTGAAAGGTGAAGAAGATTCAGAAATAATGCCACAAGAAATAAAAGATACATTTAGATAGGCTAGAAATAGAAAAACTGCCACAAAAGCATTTTCTGAAAAGCAAGTACTAGATGAATGAAGAAAAAAATCTTAGAGCCAATTTTTTATTTTTTTTAAAGGAGAAAAATAGATCCAAATAACTACCAAGAGATTAATCTTAACTTGAAAATCTGTAAAAACTAATTCAAAAAATTCCAAAAAAGGAATCATTGATGTTAAATGATAAACAAGATGATTTTAGATATGGATGATCATACAAAATTGCAATATTAGCAGAAAAGCTTATAGAAAATTAACAGAATACAACAGTTTTTAAAAAAATAAAAACAGATCCAAATAATTACAGAGAGAGAGAGATGAATCTATTACCAACTACCACCTTGCAGATCTGTACAAAACTTATTCAAAAATTAAAAATGAATATCTAATATTAAATGATGTACAACAAGGTATTAGATCTTGACAATCAATCCAGCAAGATGCAAATGTTTGCAACCAGAAAAATCAGTAGAACACGTCTGGTTTTCACATGTTTCATAGATCTATACAAAGCATTCAATAATATAAAATTACAAGATTTTTATATATAATAATGAAAAGAAAAATAAAAACACAGATAATAAAACCAAAGATATTTATACAGATAAGTGTAATAAAATACTGCAATAATGAAATAATAACAGAACAAAAAAGATAATGTAATTAAATAAAAACTGCTAATAAGACAATAAATCCAATCTGCTAGGCAGATGACTTAGAAATGTTAGCAGACACGGACGATAATCTGCAAAGAGAAATAATTTGTTTCTAATAAATCTAATAAAAGTATAATATGAAAATATCAACACTCATGATTAGTAGGCAACCAATCAGATGTAAGTTAAAAATAAACAGGAAAAGAATTGAATAAGTAATAAATTTTAAAAACTTGGAATTGAGAAGGAATAACAGAAAAAGAAGTAAAAGAGCAAGTGCTAAAGGTAAAGAAGATTGCTGAATTCTATAGAAAGGCTTAGGTGGTCTTCATTATCCATAATAAAGCTGAATGGTATAGATAACACCAAGAGGAAAAAATATAGTTATTAAACTCGCTAATATTTTGCTGGTTTTCTACTCAGCATCATCAGAGTACAATGAAACTGCGACAGGCACACAACACTAAACCAAGTAACTGTAGAAACAATTTAAATTGTAAATGACACCTAACGTCCTAACATGGTACCTTCTATGGGTCTACAAAGTTGATTCAGAGAAGTCCGGCTATCAGGTCTTAAAATGATAGTCTCTCAGATCTTTGGTAACTTAATGCACCCATACTTGTTGAGGTTGGAAGAGTGCTTCATAGGTGATGCTGATTCTAAGAATAGCCTCTCAGACCTGTAATGACTTCTATGTAATAAAGATGTTTTTCTCCATATGATCCTATGTGTAGAGTATCCAGAGCATGGTCTGCCAATCCCGACTTGCCATACAGATGATCTCAGATATAATTTTTATGTTCTTCAAGATGTTAACTGAAGGTGCAATATACACTCCCAAATGTTCAAGAGGATATAGTCAATCTTTAGGAGAACATATAAGCTAGTTGAATGAAAGGTTCAAAAGTGGTATGGAGATCATATATGTAAAGAACTTAGGCTATTTTTTCTGATGTACCCTAACACATGGAATGGGAATGGTTTTGCTGTGATCCTGTGTGTTGGGCATAGAAAGGATGGGGGGGTGCATGTAATATTTTATCCATTTTACATGGGCTGTAGCCATTGGCTAAAAAGGTGTCAAAGGTCCCTAAGCTCAAGTTCAAGGGCTGTCATTTGAACAAATAACCCTAGTTTGAGGATGCCATACTGTTGGGAAAGGTGGTGGTGTGACTGGGTTTTTTGTAGATAGAGAAGGATAATGAGCCATTAGGAAATTGTGTCACTAATGTATCTGAAGAGGAGAGACTATTGTTACTTTCTTTTTCTATGATGAAGTTTATTTTAGGATGTTGGCTATTTAAGATGTGCCAAAAATTTCTAATGTGTCTGAAACATGAAGCCAAACAGCAAACACATCATCAACATAGTGCAACTAAACTGTTGGTTTTTGTGTGGCTGCATTGAGACTTGGTTTTCAAAATACTCCATATAGAAGTTTGCTGGGGACACACATAGCAGTCCCATCTAGCTGCTTGTATATTTTTCCTCTTCACAGGAAAGAACTTGCATGTATTGTCAACGTGAATAATTCAATTATATCAGGATGGAAATGTGGCTTGATAAGGTCAAGGGTCTAAAGGTACATTAGTGAAAAGTGAGGTGATATCAAAGATTGCTGGATGTTTAAAAAGAACAATATGAAAAAATAAAAATCTAGACATTGCAACTTACAAGACAAGTGTATATAAAAGTATAATAAGACCAGTTTTAACTTGAATATCTGAAAAAAGAGCAAAAACAGTTAAGATCAAACTGTTAAACATTGCCACATAAATGAAAACTCTAAGGAAAATTATGAGAAAAACAAACTTTGATAAAATAAAAAATGAATAAATATACAAAAAATGTCCCTTACAACCAGTAAATGAATGAACAGCAAACAGGAAAAAGGAATGGCAAAATTTTTCATGTCAAAAGAATGCTAGAAGAAAGAATAATTAGACAAACAGAAAAATGGAAACCAAGTACTTCGATATTGTGATTCTAAATCATTAGACGACTAATTGAAGGATCACAAAAATGGTGGAATGACGGATTGCAATAACATTGATTCAACAGGTCTAAGACCTAACAGCAGCAGAAGAAAACAGTTGTCACTATAGGGTACCTATAAGGACCACACGAAGAATTTGTTATAGTGGAGAGTTTGTGAGAATAAATTTTCTTTAGAAAAGCATCATACTTATGGGACATCGGTTGGAACTGCCATAGTTTTTTACTCATACAGTAAGCAAATTCACTATAAAGGTGTTTGCTATACTGAAAGTTAATTCTTTTAAAACACTCAAATTATATATTTAGTTTAATCCTTTATCCAAGTGTAAGCAAACAAAGTTTGCACCTGAAGTGTCTTCAGGACTGGGGCAACTCATGGCAAAGGTGGACTGACTTCACGTCACTTGCCTTGGTATCTCATAATGCAAAGCACATCTCCTTGCAGACATGTGTAATGCTATGCATTATGGGAAGGGTCACTACCCAGACCGGTTTCTAAACAAAATTATGTCAACAGTAGGTAAGCCAAAAATGGGATACGTATTTGGTATGCTGTGTGCATTTGATCATATGCCTTTGCTGCTGTGTAATTTTTCATTCTTAGGTTTAAAAATGGTTCATAAATGATCCCTTCCCTGCTATAATAGCTATTTTGTTGGCAAAGTGATTTTAAATGATAACAATAAATTCACTCTCACTGAACTGAAGGGAGTCTGTAGCTCAGTCAGTTTTAACAATATCGTTTCATTAGAAAGACCCGAGTCCAAATCCTATCTAGGACATGAAGAAACTTTATCAGAGTTTTTCAATTGAAGGCAAGTTAGCTAGCATCATTCGGTAGGGTTTTCCTCCCAGAAACTCAGGTTTTTCATCTCGCAAAACAGGTAAACTAACCATTAGAAAACATACACAATTAGCCTGAGTTAATTTGACCATAATCCAATGCAACCAATCAACTGAACTAAATTTAATAAAATATGTTATTTTAGTTATAAAATGTTAATTAAGACCAAACTAACTCCATTTATTCTTCAAAGGGAGGTAGTGCTTGTTTAGTCCTAAATAAGTAATTTTTGGAAATCAAGAGACAGCTGGTCTCCATCTATAACTGTCACTGAAAGTTGAGCCTATGGCTATTTTAAAGAGAGATCAGAGCAAGGGTGCAGCAGACCACTACTTCCATATTGTGATTCTAAACCATAACATTCATGCTGTTCTATAAAACTGTGATTTCCAACATCTCTATTAAAATGTATTGAGTCATTTCGACTTTGGTTTCAAAGGCAAATTGTAATGGCTGATAAATGGTTTATCAACCATTAAATGATAACAATAACAATTAAATTATGAAAACTGAGCAAAACAAAATTATGTCCATAGTGCAATTATACTGCCAGTCTGGTTGGTCAAGTGGAGGGTGGATACACTCTCAAATCAACAGGCTGGGATTTGAATCCCAATGTAGGAATGGATTTCTGTGAAACTTCATTAGGTGGTAGATGAACTTCATCTACCACTTTCAGTGCAAGGCTACCACTTGCTTACTGGAGACCTCATGTGGCTTGAAAAAGTTCCATGTTTGGTCTTTATATATATATAAAGACCAAACACTATCCCAACACTTGAGATCAATGTTTCTTAAACTTTTTGAGATTGTGGAACCCTACATAAAAGTATATCTTTTTCACAGAACCCCTATGAAACTTTTGATAGAAAATTATCAAGAGGAATTATAAAAACAAACCATTCGTTACCTACAAAATACATTAATCATGAAGAAAACATATGATACATCCTAGAAATAAGTCAATTTAATAAAAATTAGTATTTTCCCACATTCACCAGGTTTTTTTCAGAAACTACGTCTAATACAAGTTATAAATGTCTGTACACTTTGGGGAACTCCTGCAAGTTTTCAGAGAATCCTAGGGTTCTGTGAAAACTGAATTCACTTAATTCAAAGACAAACTAGAAACTGAATAAATTAACCTGAAAATCATACTTTCTGCCCTAGGCATACTCTTCACCTCGTGATAAGTCAAGTATTTTGCACCATTACGAGGTCTGACAATTTAATTCCCAGAATGCACTTGTAAAAAAAACCTACATTTGGAACTATACATTAGTAGCTACTGTCACCTTCAAAGTAGTCCCCCTTATGCATTTATACATTGGTTTAGATGGTGTTCCCATTTCTGGAAACATGCCTGGAACTTTTTCCAGAATACTCTCGCGTTCCTTTACCACATTTTGCTGGATATCAGCAATGTCAGAAAATCTTGGTTCTTTTAGCGCAGTCTTTAATTTTGGAAACAGTCCAAAATCACAGGGAACTAAGTCGGGTGATAAGCAGGATGACCTAATTCGGTAATCATTTTTTTTGGCCAGAAACCCCCTCACGATGAGCGCACCATGGATTGGTGCATTGTCGTGATGATCCACTAAGCCACAATTCAGGTCTTTTTCTCCAAACAGATTCTCATAATCTTGTCAGCACCTCTAAATAACATCGTTGGTTGACCATTGAACAGGGACAAATGGTCAACCAACATTGTTTGTTGACCATTTGTCCCTGTTCAATGAATTCATAGTGGACTATCCCCCTTGTGATCAAAGAAACACACCAACATGGTCACGTTCGCAGACCATGTTGGTCTGCGAACATGACGTGCATGCTTTTTTCGGACATGGCAAACTCAGGATTTTCCACTGCATGCTCTGGCATTATGTTTCGGGATCGTACTGGATGCACCAGGTTTTGTCACCCATAATTACTCTTGGAAACATGCTTATTTTGAAGAAAGATCAGTAACTTGAAGCCGCCACTGCTTCTTTTCGTCCGTCAAGATCCGAGGTACAAACTTCACAGAAATCTTTCACATACCCAATTCTTCAGTTACCTTGAGTGTTTCTCAATTCATTTGCAATTCATCAGCCATTAATCACATGCTTAATTGTATGTCAGATTGTACCAAATCTCGCACTCTGTTCACATTTGTGTCCATCATTTTTGTTTTTGGCTGCCCACTGGGGTCACTGTTCACGTCTTCTCACCCACCTTTGAATCTCTTATGCCACTCAAAGACACTTGACTTTTTCAGAACACTCAGAAATCAACATATGCCACTTTCAACAACTCCAACGTTTCAGTAGCAGTTTTGCCAATTTTCACACAAAACTTGATGTTAACACGCTGCTCCAAATTTCGATTGCACATTTTCACGCCAAAGTTTACACACAGATCTCTATTGTTTTTGCAATAGCCAACTAACAAATGGCTTTATCGGCTTGAGATTAACGCATGCATGTACAAAGACAATTACTCACATGACTCCAACCGAAGCACTACGCATCTGTTCCAGGAATTACATTGTCACACCTCGTATTGCTTCAACATAATGATCAGGCCATGTATAGTTTGCAGGATGTGCTGGTCTAGCTTGCATCTACTGGGCTGAAATCGGCACTATACGTGTTAGTTAAGTTTTCCATCATTGTCCTTAAACCATAAACACAGCATAACATGACATTGGTGCCCCAACAAACATGAGTCTTTTCTGTAAAAATGCTAAGTAGGAAGCATTGCATACACTTTTGTTACAAAACATAATGAGTAGGATGATGCACTCATGCTTTTCCAATCCCATTAAAAAGGATGCAGCATAATGTTGGATTATGTAAGTTGGATGTCTGGAGTACACTTGATGATAGAAGAGAACTACATGTGAGAGACGGGCTGCATCTGAACATGGAAGGAAGAACACATCTGAAGAAATTGTTTTCTGGGCAAGTGAGAATAATGGGGCAGAGAACTACAGTCACCAGGGAGGATGGTGATGGCAGGTGGAGATAGCCTCATGTAGAGATAGCCACTTCGGAGATAGGCTAGTAGTCAAATGGAGTCTGGAGGGAATAACAGCATGTATAAGAATAATGATAATGTACTGATGCTTCTGTTTACAAATGCTAAGAGTATCAGGAATAAAGAGAATGAATTAGTGGCATTAATAGCCTCAGCCTGTCCAAAGATTGTTGGGATCACTGAAATGTGGTTGACAGAAAAGGAAGAATAAATTGGGATGGTGGAGTATTACTTATAAGTGATGAGTTGTGTCTTCTCAGAGTGGAGCATTTATAACCATTAGTACCAGGAAATTGTGCTAATGGTTATGCGAGCATATGATGCAAGGTGGAGGTAGGCAAGGTAAGGTATTTAGTAGGATATTGCTATAAGCCAGGAATGCAGAGGGAGAAGAGCAGGAAATGTTTATGCAGTTAAGTTAAGCAAGCACAAAACAAATTATCATTATGGGAAATGCTAACTACAGTGGCATAAATTGGGAAGAAGAAACAGCATGTAATAGTAAGGACACAGAATTTCTGAAATGCTTGAGGGACAAAGGTTTTAGGCAACATGTAATAGGAGAAACAGGTTCAAGAGTTTTGGATTTGTTCCTAGCATCATAACTGAGATGTCATTTTTCTCCCCTGTTGGAGAGTTATTATGCAGTCCTGACTGGAGGATGAATATTCATGTAGGAGTATTAAGGAGAAAGGCATTTATGTGGAATTATAAGGCAAGTGATTATAACAGTCTTAGATATCAGCTTGGAGCAGTTCCATGGATGAAAGAATTGGAAGGGAGAGATATCACCAGTGGAACTAGTGAAGAACTAGCTTCAATGACAAGTTGTATATCTCAAGTGAAAAAATAAAATGTTTTGGTTTAAAGTGGATGATTAATGAAATCAAACAGGAAAAAAAGGTTATGGAAAAGTATAAAGGGAGTGGGGGTGGAGGACCATTGCATGAGGAAGACAGGTCAGGAAAGTGACTAGCATTGTAAGGAAGAAAAAAACTGATATACAAGATATTAGCCCTGAAAGCCAAGAAAAATCCTAAGGAATTCTTTCATTATGTAGTCAGTAGGAGAAATGAGTGCAGAAGACTGGCATTGTTAGATGGAAATTATTATTATTGTTATTCGTGACACCTCCAAGGAGTCTGAAGACTCATTGCGGGAGGACACCTACTATACAACTGTCTCCACCACTACACCGAACCTCTACTACCAATCATCTCCATCAACGCCATCTACCGCCCACCACCACAACTAGTATTTTTTTGTCTGTAAATTGCGTGTGTTCTGAAGGGCCGATTTGTCTGTATGCGGGATGAAAAATCCGAGTTTCCGGGAGAAAAACCCTGCTACCTAAATGGAGGTCTAATGACCAATGCAGCTGACAGAGCAGAATTGTTTAATGATCACATTATTGAAGTGATCATTAAAAACCCTGAAAAGTATTTTTTATTACTAGAGACAAATAGGATTCAAGGCTTAGAAGTGCATGAGAAGAATATGTATACCAGATGTCAGTGAATGAGACTGGAATTTAGCTACATTGTAAGAGAACATTCTAAAGAACTGGCAGCTCTGCCTGGCTTTTCAATAAAAGTCTGGCTACACGAAAGATACCCAAGGAGCAGAAGAAGGGCAAGATATAGTTCGCCCACCGTTTTTAGGTCCCTGCTTCGCGTCTTTCCAAGAATAGTCGATTCATGCTGAAGGGGAGAAAGAAATGAAGGACGTCCGAATTGGTCGCCAATATGCGAAATTACGTGCTTTATAGGTAAAATTTTCCAACTGTTATACAAGCAACATAGTTAACTACAATAATCATAAAAGAGAAGTTAATTTTCCGACCGGTAATAATAAACAACTCATCCCACAATACGGACTGATTACCCTATTATCGGAATGGGTTCTCCTTTTTCTGAGATGCGCAGAAGTGTCGAAGGATCTCTAATCGGTGGGCGAACTTAATGCTGTTGCATAAGGGCAAGGTAGAATGGGGGGGGGGGGGATAAACTAAAGATTAGTTTGTATTGCCTGACTGAGTGGTGATATTTGCTGATGGCTGTATTGCATTTACTGCATGCCTCAGCACTGGCTGAACATATACAGCTGGTGTTCTTGATGCAAGTCACCAAGTGCATCCTTTTTTTTTTTAGTGCGTATTTCAATGAAGCACAGCTTGAAAAGTGGACATTAATTTTTGGTGGAGGAGGAATGAAGGATTTCATAATGGAGAATGATTTTTGTGACTTGCTCAGAGCAGGTGTTTCAATCATTACAGGATAAGGAAGAGTAAGTTCTAGAGGTCATCCCACTTGGCTCCTTTGTAGTGCCAAAGGACATGAGGTCGAGAGTGCCTCAATAGAAGGCATTCTGTGAGAGGGAAAGAGACTTGTACAAGATTGTGATCTGAGTTACTGACAAAAGAGGTGATCTCAAAGTATATACAAACAAAGAACTGATTTAAAAAAAAAAAAAGAATTTTGGTTGGTAGACAGTATGACTTGGATTCGGTCACTGCTTATAAGAAATACTTCTGCATCTCATCCAGCTTAGTTGGTGGTGGTGTTAGAAAAGGGAAATCAAATCAGCTAGTTATGGACATTTAGGTTAACTAGGAAGATGACATAGCTGAATAAAAGAAAGTCAAACTTCTGGGATAGGAAGGGGTGAAGAAATTCAGAATGGTTTTCAGAATCTGGAGAAGAGACAGATGTTACTAAATGAGGCAAGAAAATCTTAAGACAGAGGAAGTCAATAGTGGAAGTCTAAATTTGACACTCTCTAATAAGCAATGTTGGTTCTCACAAAGAACAGGAGCCATTTGGAGATTGAAGGTGTAAGAACGCTTCTTTGACACATCTAATATTTGAAAAACACATGGGTATATAGTGATGTAAAAGCACCAAATAAAATTACCAACATTGATTATCGATTAGTGATAGAATTAAAATATCTAATACGCATTTGATTCAAATTGTCATTTTATTTTTTCGTTCGTGAAATTCAGAACCCACAGGCAGGCTGCACAAAATCACACCGTGGGCCACATGTGGCCCGCAGGCAGTGCTTTGAGCAGTCCTGTTTTACACCATAGATTATGAATTTAATGAAAGGATAGAGCAAGGACATGCAGAGAGAGAAGATCAATTCTTGAACATGACACTCATATAGAGAACAACACTAGTCTCCAATTAATATTGTGGCTTCAACAGTGCTTCCTGCATACCACTACTCTCTCCCTCCAGACAAGACCTGGAAGAATATGTTGAACTACATTATGTTAGCAATGAAAGTAAGTGGACTGTGGTTGATATAATCTGCAATTCGGATTTGTCAAGAGATTGTCTGATCTAGATGTCTGTATGTCATTTATGCTACAGATGTTGGTGAAGTGGATGTGAAAGTGATTTCAATCACAATAACACTATCACTGTTAGTTGCATGTTTTACACCAGGGCTGTCCAATCTTAGGTAATTCGAGAGCTGCATAAAAAAAAATTATCAGAAGGCCACACCACAATGCATATCTAGTAATTTGGTGAGCAGCAGTGACACAACCTCGAAAGCTGAGCAAAAGAACAACACTAATTGCACACTAATCGCAAGCTCACGTTCCCTGTGAGCACCCAGAGCATGCGCGTTTGAACAAAACAGTGTAAGAACGCTTCTTTGACACATCTAATATTTGAAAAACACATGGGTATATAGTGATGTAAAAGCACCAAATAAAATTACCAACATTGATTATCGATTAGTGATAGAATTAAAATATCTAATACGCATTGGATTCAAATTGTCATTTTATTTTTTCGTTCATGAAATTCAAAACCCACAGGCAGGCTGCACAAAATCACACCGCGGGCCACATGTGGCCCGCAGGCAGTGCTTTGAGCAGTCCTGTTTTACACCATTGATTATGAATTTAATGAAAGGATAGAGCAGGGACATGCAGAGAGAGAAGATCAATTCTTGAACATGACACTCATATAGAGAACAACACTAGTCTCCAATTAATATTGTGGCTTCAACAGTGCTTCCTGCATACCACTACTCTCTCCCTCCGACAAGACCTGGAAGAATATGTTGAACTACATTATGTTAGCAATGAAAGTAATCAAACTGTTCTTTTTGCTATTGAAAAATGGTGTAGGTTGGAATACCAGGTGAAGCAACTATGGCTGCGACAGCAATATATCAGACTGATTAATTGCAAGAGTTCTCTAGCCCAGTTTGCAGTATGGAAAACAGCCATTCTGCATGGCAAAAACCTTGCTACCTCTGTATGAAAATAGACACTTCACCTTCACTTGAAAAGTGATGAAGAGTCAGAAAGTTTCATATAAAAAAATTAACCAAAACTGTTCCTAAAAAAAAAAAAAAAAAAAAAAAAAAAAAAAAAAAAAAAAAGATGGTTGTCAAACATATATTTTAAGTACTCAAGGGCAAATGTCTTATACTCAGAACTGCTAGGAGAAACAGAAGAATGACAGGGAAATCAGTGTTTTAGGTAGGGACTGTCAAATGAGTAAGAGGATGTTTGAACTGGATTATGTATGTTATGTTAAGAGGAAATGTCTGAAAGAGTAGTGCACTGAGTACTCCTACACTGGTATAAATCTGAATACAGAAAGTCATTCACCATAAAATATTGTAAACAGTTAAAGTGGAAACTGGCTACCAATTGCAACAGGTGGAAAGCAGACAACAGGATGACAGTTTATTGAATAGGTTTATTGAATTATAACACAGTGAGTGATTGTTATAATTCACTGTGCATGTGATTTGTATGCATCATCAAATCATTAAACTAATTATCACTAAAAATCCATTTCAGTTTGTTAGACATTACCACTAGGAAACTTGAGCAATTAAAATATATAGTGGACAGCACACCCTTTAAGATGAAAAATTTGGGAACAGCTTTCTTTAAACTAACCCAGTTTGCTTCCTTTTGATAACAGCATTTCTCATAATAAAAACGTTCTATCTTGAAGCATTATTTAAAAAAAAATAAATAAATACTATTCCAAGAGCCATCTACCTCAGAATTTCATGATATGGATCCTATGCAATTCCAAAAAATATGAAATACCTTAAAAGACGATATCTACATTCCATTCTTCTCTTAAGTAAACTGCTATATAAGGAATGTGAGAATACTGTGGGAAATTCATAAATTAAAGATGAAAATATGAGCTCATCTGCTTTCGACACAAAATATTTTATTTCAAAATAAACAATAGGAAACTTTGGCTAGAGTCATATAACAATAGCAAAAATTCACACATTAACTACGTTGCTGTAAAGTCAAGTTGTTCTTTCACAAAGTGTGACAGTGTTCTGATGATATATAAAATTGTCATCAGCAGAAAAAAAATTTTATAAAAGGCAGTTAAAATACTGCAATTTACAAAACTACTTAAAATACCACTTAAGTCATGTGAGATTCTTATAATAATTCCTTCTTACAATGCTTCACATTTTTCATGCAATGACCTTAGAGAGCACCACACAGTCTATGTTTAATAATCTGATTTTGAAATCACGTGTCCAAAGTGATGACCTTGGAGAAGGCAACGCTGTTTTTGTGGCCTTGAGGTAAGAACATACCACAACTACCATTACCTGCAATAAAAAGATTTGGAACCACTAATGACCTTCCTTATTGCACTGGGAGACACCAAAATACCAAAACATTCATCTGCCAAATATATCAGCAAATTCTTGATAATTGTATTTCATGTCCACAATTATATCAGATATCACATTGAATATGTAACATAAACTGTTATTAGGTCATTGGCGGCCATCTTGAGACGACAGCAGGTTGAGCTGAGGGTGAAAACAAACCGTCTGAGTAAGTCCGTTACAGTGTTTCATTTCTTCGACACATCAACAAACACGGAAGTCAGGTAGATGTTAAGCCTTTTAATCCTCACGTGCGTTCACCAATCATAAGTAACAACGATTCAAGGAGTACCTCTCATTTTCATTTTCTTACACAAACAGTTCAGTAATTAAAATGTTGCCATAAATTCATAATGGCGTTCGTTCTTTGATCTGCCCAAGGACAATTTTCGGCAAATGTCACTTGTTTCTGACCAAATGCTACAAACGTAAGAACACACTGAATTCAGATATCCGTTCGTTCAAAATTTTTCTCGGGCTGCTCACGGGTTACCACAGCTTCGCTGTTTATTAATTTTACGGTGCAATATGGTTACCGGTGAACGAAATTCGGAGGTGACGATGACCACCGTACTGGCCACGAACGAGACCGCGTACGACAGTCAAAATTTTGGGAACCACTTGCTGTTTTAAACTACCTATAATGGAAATAAATTCGTATTCCCTGTGATATATAACCGTACGGATAACAATCACCTGGCCTTAAACTTGTTGTTGTACTTACCCACAAGAAATAATATATCTTTGCTCCATCTTTGTAATTCCTTTCGAAAGAAACGTCGCTCTTGGGAACAGCGGGCGATGGAGCACTCCGCCATTTTTCGTCTTCACCCTAGCCCCTGACGTCACATGGAACCGGAAGAACCTCTGCGATTAGACGTCATAACATGCAGAAAGTAGTGACGTATCAAGAATGCCCAAATTTTAATCACTTGTTTTGAAGTAAGCATAAACAAACTGAAACGTGTTGTTTAACCAAATGAAAGAAGTTCGGAATGTTACAAATGTGGAACTGCGTTCACCAAGCTGTCCCTAAACTTACATGAGAGAAGATTAAGGAAGGTGCAGATGAAATATAAGGTTAAAATCAAGTAACAAGTTTGTTTTTTTTAACTATAGTTTTTTGCAAATGCGGACTAGATATGAAAACTTGTCCTGGACGGTTCATATGTGCATTTTATCAATAAAACCATAAATACATGTTCTTTCTTTCTTATATAAGGACATATATTTTCATATGTTATTCTGAACATTTTTTTAAATGTACATTAAACATCCTTGTCACACCCATTGAAACTTTGATTTTATGTTACAGTACCAACTAAGAAGGGAATAGGTGTTTGTAAATACGATTGTAATATTGGAGACATCATTCCTTCCAACAACAAAAAAAAAGTTTGAATATTTTATTAGTATCTGCATTAAAACAACTTTTGCTGAATACTATTAATGTAATCGTTTAGAAAACAGGCTGATTGAATTTGTCGTGTGTGTGTGTTTTGTAAACAAAACTCACGAGCAGATAGAGTACTGTATTAGCAGGATCCTGAGCAAAGCTTATGTATTTTATGATTTTGCTTTTGTTCTTTTAGTTTCACTTTCAAATGGCAAGAACAAATTTTAAAATAACTTTATTACGTATATCCGAAATGAAGTTTAAAAAAAAAAAAATTAAATCTATGTATGTCATGTGATGTCGTTGTTTCGTGCGCTTATTAAGAAATACCATTATGACAAAGTTATGAATAAAAATATTAGAATGGAATGAAACATTCGGACATTAAAAAGTAATGTTTATTAACATAAACATAAATTAAACAATTGATTTTAGTTATCTTTCGTGATGCATAACAATTGCATATTTTATTTGTATGTATAATGTTTATACACACACACACATATCCTAGTCTCATAAGGAATCGTAGTAGGGTTTGTTTCGTTCCCTTCCTGCAGATCAGCCTCTGATTACACACATCCACAATATAACAAGAATTGAATAACAAAAAATTTTAAAAAAGGATAATAAGCACGCACTTTCTTTTTTAAAAAAAGGAAATTTTTTCGTTAATTTTTTTCTACATTATATTAACTATGATGAGTACGGTCTCAGCTAGGTACAAAAATTATACCTATTTGACAAAAGGGAAGCTTTCTTTCTGTTTGTTTTCATGGAGGTACATTAATTATTGCATTTTTTTTACAATACAAAAGAAAACTAAGGTTTTGAAACTTATACATATATATGTTTCAAAACTTATATATATATATATATATATATATAAGTTTCAAAACTTATTCCATAAGTTTTACAGAAATTGTTTTCACAAGCATTCCAAATGGGCCTTATTTTTTTTTTTTTTAATTATTTTCTTAAAATAATTTTATTATTTTATTATTTTAAGTACAGTATACACTGTACTTACACACTGAAAGTACAGTGTATACGTGTTTGGATATCAAAATATCAAAATTATGGTAAAAATTAAAAAAAATTAAACATGAAACAATATTGTTTATTATCGATAAAATTATAGTTTAGTATAATTCAAAATTACTTAAAAATAAAATATATTCTTCTTGTTTTGTTTCATGAAAAAATATTGTTTATTATCGATAAAATTATACAGTTTAGTATAATTCAAAATTACTTAAAAATAAAATCCATTCCTTTAATTGTAATTAAATGAATGGATTTACAATTACAATTTTGGACATTACAATTAAATCCTTAATTGTAATGTCCAAATATTTAAAGAGACGAGTGAACACGATAAGCACTACGAACACTACTATTGGCGCAAACTGAATAAAACAACAGTGGAACTTCGCGACGGATAGTGCCGCATTACGCTAATAGCTCGCTTCTCACTATGACGTGCATATGCTTGCGCTCATAGCAATATAACACTATGGTAAACACAGTGCTGCTAGCGTCCTTAGCCCTCCTAAGTATTACAAGACAGATTTTTGTTATTTTTTTATACAAAATAAGAGAATTGTATAGGATTATTGATGATAAAATTAAATATTACAAGCAAATATTAATAAATATATTTATATATCGAGAAAAATTGGGGGTGCTGTAGTGCCTGTGCACGAGCCGCCCCTGCTGTATCTAACTAAATACTTGAGATTAAGGCGTAAATAAACACTTCCTCACCCTCTCTGCTGAGGTTTTGAAATTAGCTATAAAATATTCAGGAAAATATCCTTCCGAGGGAACATTAAAAACAAAAAAGTGATATTTTTAATAACACTTTTAAGCAGCTATATATATATATATGTGCGTAATAGATTTGTGAGTTTTATTTGCCATTATTAACATATAAAAAATCTAGGGTCACATAAGGATGAAAGCTGGATAACTAGAAGAGATCTGTACATAGTGATACAGTAATAATCAATTACAAAATATTTTTGTAATAACAATTACAAAAATTTAACTGGCCTAATGACTATGGCTGACACCTGGTTAAAAGTATTGCATTCGTATTCTGTATAACTGCAAGTGTTAAGGATTCATCTAGTAAGAAATAACTGCCATTAAAGGGGATAATAAAATATTAGCGGTGAACAACAGAGTTGCCAGAAAGATCACGTGGAATAAATTTTGATTCCTCTTATTTCATGCAGTGTAAGGACAAGGTGTGGTCGTCATGTTTGTCGCAACAAAGCGATAGTTTCGGGCATGTTTACCTAGACCTCTTTAGGCCACTTAATATTAGCACCAACTTCCACATTTTTTGTTTACTGTATTTGATTGATATCGCTAATAGGACCATGTACCATATCATAATGCATGTATCATTCAGAAATGCTTATATGATAGTGAGTTTAACTTAACGAATCGATTCCTTCAGTCACTGGATCTCAATCCCATTGGTATTTTGGGGATGTGACAGGGATATTTAAAGAGAAACCGAATTCCAGAGAATGTGATGAAAATCAGGAGAAATTCATCATAATCTGCTAGGAATGGTTATTTTCAAAATGTTTCTGGAACCTTTTAGAGTAAATTTTCAGACTATATCGCAGATACGTATGCATTCAGGAGCAGACCCAAGTCATTTGGACTCGTATCCATTGAATATGGAGGATATTCTACATCTTGACTGTCATTGTGCCAAAAAGTATTTAACCCGTCTTGTAGCATAGCAGCAAAAATGATGAAGCCAGTACTGAAAAGCGACCTTGTTTTTTTACCATTACTGGTCATGGTAACTGCACTGGTTACAGATCATGCTCCATCAATGTTCAGCAGCGCCCTGTCCTGACAGTTCATCTAGGACACGGTGGAACACAACACTGTCTGCCTTAAACCACAAATCACTTCGATGCCACTAGATTCTGGACGAGTTTCCTCAATATCCCGAATTGAGGATGGTAACATTATTTCTGTTGCCATTTCAATTAGGGATATTAAAAACATATACTCAGGTTTATTCACATTGTAGGAATGTATTCTATTCAGTGTAGTAACAATGGAAGTTTGCAAAAGCACGCCTGTGCCGATTTCACTCTTCAATACCTGCAAAGTACCTAGCGTGATGCAATTTTGAAGATCACAATGTGGAGCAGCCAATTCACAACTGAATTATGAATTGGCTGCTCCACACTTCTGTTTGTCAAAAATTTACTCGTAGGTGGAGCTGTTAAGCTATAGTCATGAATAAACTCAATTTTGTTAATAATTGATCACAGCTAATTAAAAACTTTGGCTACTGGAATACTTTGATTAGTTCTTGGTCATTGATATAACAACAGGTGTGAATCTAATGAAGATATAATTCGTAACTTTTGGGGATAATGGAAATAAGTTCATAAATATCTGTTTGTGTGGGTTGCTTATCATGCATATTGTAATTTTTACATGAATACAGACCGACATAACCGAACCTCCATAAAAGGAATTAAAATAATTGATTTCTCACTGATAAGGCTGTAAAATTGATTCTAAGATTTCAGTTGTCCAAAGTCTGTCTCAAAATCAATTTGACAGCCACACGAGAAGCGAATACTTTGCTTCCTTTAGTGGGGGTCCAGTTATCTCGATTTATATAGGTTATTGGCTGGAAAGTAGTCTTCAATTAGAAGAAATTTTCCTTGGCTTCTTTTGGCTAGTTCGCATGTTATTCAATTTTTTGTCGTGAGCAAATAGATTTTCCGCGCCTTCAGGTCTGCTTTTAACCTCATCTCTCTCTCTCTCTCTCTCTCTCTCTCTCTCTCTGGAGAATAAAAGGTATTACAAATTTATTTTAAGAAATAAAAAAAATCACTAATACCTTTCATTCTTCAAGAGGGTACGCTTAGCTGCTAAGGAAATTTTTTGAAGACAGACTGACAGCCATTCTCTACCCATAGCCTTCACTCAGCTGGCCCTGACACTACACACACATCAGCCAAAATATGATATGACCTCCTACCCATCTAGTATTGTGGTGGGCCCCCTTTTGTTCGAGATACCCTTATATGCATTAACTCTACTGGATCGGAAAGTGTTGTGAGGTATTCTGAACCAACTATACAATAAATATCCTGGAGGCCAACGATCGAGCGAGGCACTGGCTTCGACTAGTGGATGTGCATTCCACATGATCCCACAAATATTCGTTGGGATTCAAATCAAGAGAATTATGGGGGACAGGGGAGCACACAGGATGCTTGGAGATATTCTCTTCAAACCATGCATGCACAATGCGAATCATGTGACATGGAGCATTGTTTTGCTGAAGGAGATCAGATCTATCAGGCCACATTCTCACAATGCGGGGAAATACCTCGTCTGGAATAATTTCGAGGTGAGAATTAGCGGTCAAGTTGTGTTAAACAGAGGATGGTAGACCTAGCGATGTCCATGAGAACAATCCCCTGGCATTGAACTTAAAATGGTCATCTTCTTGCAGTGCAGCACTATAGAAGCAAGCTCCATTTTCACAGGACTACATAAGTACTTTAAAAAAAAATTATATATATGGGGGGAAGGATAAGTCTCACTCTCCCGCTATTCGGGATTGTAATGGAGTTTTAACCCGAATCTCAGAAAAACGACCGTAGAAATCACACCATTAAAAAAATACGAATAAGTGTTAGCAATACGAAATTGAGATAGCCGTGTGCTGCCCTCTAGTGATTAGTAAAGATCACAAGTTATCGGCCGTTATTAATTGATCTACCGGTAACAACTAACAATTGAAACTGGTCTGTCTATCGATTTATAAGGGCAATGGCTAAAAGAATTCCACCTGAATAAATTAGAGGATTTATTTATTTCAGAAATAAAAAAAAATCCTATATCATGTCTCAGATGCTTTTTTTTTTTCAGCTGAAAGAAATTAGTTTTACTACAAATCGAACTTGATGTTTGGCATCTAAGTAGACAGTCATTATAGAAAAACATAAAGGTATAGTTGAATACAGTGGCAGCTTGTACATAAGCACTGCGCCACTGCAGCGCCCCCAAGGAAAAAACGAAAAAACTAAAATTTGTTTGTGTTTATAAATAATAACAATGCTTACAATATTATATAAATGCAATACAACATGTTAAAGATTTCAGCTTATGTTTCGAGATTGATCGAATAGTTAATAATTGGAATTGTTCGATTAACGCTTTAGATTACGAAACAAATGCACTGCGATTTAACGCAGTGTCGGAATTATAACGTTCGATCAGTTGCAGCTAGACTCGGCGGTATTCGTTTGCACTTGTCATACACGTAACAAGTGAAACCGACACTGCTCGTTAAACAGTGTCGCTACAGATAAGTTGTATGATTGCGCGCGCAATTTCTGACATAAGAAACTTTTATTATTGGTGTATGTTCGTGGTAAGGATAAAATATTTTTGGTAAATCTTATTCTATTCTGTAAAAATAACATATAATTATTTATTTATTATAGATTCAAGTCGAATAATGACGACTGTCACTGAGTATATGAAAAGAATTATATTTTCTCAATTATCATTACACGAAACAAATGCTGCGATCTAATGCGGCCAAACTGACCGATATTCGTTTGCACTTATCACTGCACGTAAAAAGTGAATCCGACACTGCTCAACGAGCAGTATCGCCACATATAAATTGCATGCTTGCGGGCAAAAATATTATTAACAATTTTATTAATATTAAATTTAATATATAATATTAAAAATTATTTTCAGATATTTTTAATGTTATACGAGGGTGGTCTGAAAAGTTCTCGATCTAACAGTGAAAAAACAAATTTATAATTTCAAATTATTTTAATTTTTCAACATAATCTCCCTTAAGATTAATATATTTATTTAGGCGATGCACCAGCGCCATTATCCCGTTGCTGTAGTGTTATACAGTAAGATCTGCAAAATACCCCTCTAAAGCTGCAATCACCTCTTGATTCGAAGAAAAACGCTCACCAGAGAGGAAGCGTTTTAGTTCTGGGAAGCAATAGAAGTCAGAGGAAGACGAATCTTTAATTGCTGTTTGGCTTCTGGTGTGTAATGGTGAATCCAAGTGTCATCCATAGTAATAAATCGCTCCAAGCACTTTTCAGAGATTTTCATGCGAGTGCGTTTTTGATCTGCTGTGAGCAAGTGCAGCAACCATC
Source organism: Typopeltis vanoorti (assembly GCF_054136105.1). Taxonomy (NCBI): domain Eukaryota; kingdom Metazoa; phylum Arthropoda; class Arachnida; order Uropygi; family Thelyphonidae; genus Typopeltis; species Typopeltis vanoorti. The sequence continues at coordinate 17,047,696 of NC_143574.1, read as the reverse complement.
TTGTGCAAAGTTTTTTCATTTGCAATTCTTCATGCAAAATATATCCTACACGTTCTTTTGAAATGCCTATAGTCTAAGTAATTTCACGCACTTGACGCAATTTCACGCACATAATATGGTATTGGATGACTCGCTATCATCCAATACCATATCATGCACTTGATCAATGATTTCTGGTGTTGTTACACTTTTTGGACGTCCTTCATGTTGATCATCTTCAAGGCTGATATGGCGACGTTTAAACTCGGCAGTCCATTTCTTAATTTACTAAAAAAAAAAAAAAAAAAAAAAAGGAAGGAGTAGAGTAGGAGTAGAGTGTCCATAAACTTTTATGAACTTCGAATGAATTTCTTTTGGCGTTAAACCTTCTTTTAGAAAGAATTTTATAACCACAAGATATACAGTCTACACTTTTGTTTCAGACAGCTATATAATACACACTACTTGATAGAATGACTTGCAATTTCACATGAATACTATTGACAGATGTACCAACTTAGACGGTTGGTATATATATATATATATATATACAGGGTGGTCATAAAAGAACTTTCCCTCTTTGGTGGCATCTGTAGCTAAAACCAATAAACGGAATGAGACCAAATTTTATTTTGAGACTTTTCAAGGCACGGGGAGATGATTTCCGTAAAAAAAAGATACCAAATTCGCCGATAGGGGAAAGTTTGGCGCTGGCAGAGCCGAAAACAAGCGGATAATTACATTAAAGACAGGTAAAATGAATAATAACATTTCGACGGTGTAAGTTACAGCCCGTCACTCATTCCAGCTGGATATGTGGCGCGTTACAATGATAATAAGAATATCCTAATTTGCATAATGCTTTTTACCTGCGTTGGTGGGCCATAAATTAACTTTCCCTCTTTGGAGGCATCTGTAGATAAAACTAATACAAAGAATGAGACCACATTTTATATTGAGACTTTCGAAGGCATGGGGAGATGAATTACGCGAAAAAAAGATTTAGTAGCAAAATTCGCGGATATGGGAAATTTTGGCGCTGGCGGAGCCGAAAGCAGTCAAATATTTGCGTGTGTGTGTGTGTGTGTGTGTGTGTGTGTGTGTGTGTTACAAGTCTCATTTTGTGCTCCCTGACGATGTGTCTGTAATTGAGCGAAATATTGGAAGCATGAAATGCTACTTTTAATCGTTTCCTAGGGTTTTGTGACTCCATTAAACTTTTACCATGAGTATCCCAACTCTAAGTTGTTAGTTTAGGTAAGAAAAGAACATGAAAATAGATGACCAAGAGATAGAAAATTTATATGCTTCAAAATTAATTACACAACTATATACATAAACGAAGTTTACAATTTGCATAAAGCAGAGGACCATTTTAGGTAAGATTTTCAATAGACATTGAATAGGTCTGTAAGCACCTGTAAATGTCGTTTCGTTCTTCTGCAAATTATTCCAGGGAATCTCGATGAACTCATTTTATTCAGATTAGGTATTCTCGCAAAAATATATTAAGATACAGTCCATCCCTAACATTTGCAGGACCTGCACAAGAGTACGAATGGATGCCCACATACCATATGTCTACATATTATAAAGTTATAAATCAAGCTAATTAACAGTTAAACTAAATAAGTTCTATTCTCCTACCTCGACAATTACACTTTACTTCATAACGACAAAAATCGAAAAATATATATAATGGAATGGTTGTGTAGCTCAGTGGAAGTAGCATCTGCCTTCCATGGTGCTTGATCGCCCGAAGACAGCGTCATAAGATCAATTCTAGTCGCCGACTAGAGGAACTTTTGCTAAGCCTTTTTTCGATCGGTTCCCCAGTTAGTCGCGCTCTGACACGGGAAAGCAGGTTTTTTCGCTCGTTTTTTTTTTTTGTTCTGTAAACTCAAGAAAATCGACCGTAGAACATATCAAACAGTGTTATGATTAGGGACACGAGCTGGCGGCACTTGTCAGTCGCCTCTTTACACCGAGTGCCATATATAATTCATATTAATCTTGTGCCAGCTATCCCTGATTGGCTACCGGTGGAGATTGAACTGCCTCCAAAAGTTAGAAAAGGCTAAAATGGCGTTTGCCTACTCCCTATACGGGAATAAAAGGCATTAGCTGATTACGGATTCTTTAAATCAGTAAAATATCAAAGATCACTGAATACTTATTATTGGGTATGTCCGGATGCAGTAGCGCACACAAGATTTAATCTTGGGGGGGGGGAGTTTAGTAGACGATTTGAGAATACACACTACGCATCGCATACGACCAATGACTGAGCATCAGCAATGATCGTTAATTCGTAAGCAGTATAGAAATAGAAGACACGACACAACATAAATAAATAAATAAATTTTAATTAGGAAAAGATTTTTGGAAAATTTTGCTAGTGTTTTTTCCTTTTTCTTTGAGGGTTGGGTCCCTTCTCCTTCATCCCCACTGGGTGCCTCACTGTCTGGGTGTTCTGTTGACTGACGGTGATGTTTGGATGAGTAATAAAATGCATAAATAATTCTAAATTATTATTAAAAATTATAATTTAGAATTATTATTAAAATTCTAAATTATATTTATTACATAAAATTCATTTTTTATAAAACTGAATCTGAATATTTTATTTTTTACCTCTTATTTGATAATTTTTTGTGTGTTTGTGATATGATAGGTCCTCTACACCCTCTTGCCCTGATATAAGAGTGGAACTGCTGAGATATTCCAATATTTGTATTCTCATCACAAATCGCATCATGTCAGGTACAAAGGGACAAAATGTGTTAAAAGGATATATTATATTAACTCCCTCTTGACTGGATGTATTTTATTAAAATTTGGGATGTAGATTTCTTAGTCTGATAACAGAGTGGTTAGCATATCTTTTTCTCCAACCAACAGGCTACGAGGTCGAATCCCATGGACAAGAATGGTGGTTGTTTTATATATATATATATATATATATATATATATATATATATATATATATATATATATACGTATCTTAGGCCGTCTATGGGCTAATGAACTGTAGGTTTACAGTCTTTCATGGGTGGAAATCACATAAAAAAGGGGGAAAAAACTACATAGGTGTCCATTGGGATTGAATTTTGAATGCAATATGTGCATTTTTCTTAGGAGAATACAGAAAAATTATTCGAACTAATATTAATAATTCAATGCTTGTCGGGCAGAATTTAAAGATTAGGATTTAGCAATCTTCGCTATGCAGTTAATAATGCCGATGATTTTTGGTTTGAAAAAGGTTTCAAACCCTGTAGAAGAATGCAACGAATCCTTATAATGTCTTTTAAATCGAAGGTGAGTTATTATCCTGTTTTATGCAATAGTGGAAGGCTTTTTTCATGCTGCAAAAATCAGGTTTTTCTTATGCAAAACAGACAAATCCAACTGTACTGACAACCGACAGACATGCGTCATCTGATCAAAAATATCTAGACGACTGCTCATCCCAATTCGAAATCTAATATGAAAGGCATTAGGGTGAAGATGGTCCGCTCTTTGTTGCCATAACAGCATTCAATCTCCTGGAAAGGCTTTCCACAGATTTTGATATGCTGCTCTAAATCCAGACTCGTCCATCGGACTGCCCGATGACGAAGCGTTACTGGTCCCTCAATAGAATGCGTTTCCGCTGCTCTAGAGTCCAACAGCGGTGGCGAGTTCACCGCTTCACCCTACACTTGGAGTTGCCCTTTCGGATGTTAGCTTGTGTGTGGCCGCACGGCCATGGAAATCCATAGTCTTCAGCTCCCAACGAATTATGGTGCTTGCGTTCCTTTCGGAGACATTTAGGAACTCAGTAAAGAGTGTTTCGACTGACGCTGCGATTGTTTCGTGCCATTCGCTTCAGCAATCAGTGGTTCCGTTCTGTGATTTTGTGTGGTCTGCCAAATATGCTGCTGTTGTTGCTTATAGACGTTTCCACTTGACAATAGCATTGCTTACAGTTGATCTGGCAGCTGCAGGAAGGTAGAAATTTCTCGGACAGTTGTTGTAAGCAGGCAACCTATGACAGTACCATGTCGAAAGTTGTTAAGCTGTTCAGTATATGGCCTATTTTACTGTTAATGTTTGTCTATGAGAATTCCAAGACCATGTGCTTCCTTTTATATGTATGGGCCATGGTTGTGATGTATCCATTCAGACAGGACACTAATAATTGTTCTGTCTGAGCAATCGACCAACCTTTGCTGGCAAAGATTGCTCGATTGGTAGAGCCTCTGCTACTAATGGCTCGCAAAAAGTTAGGCAAGTTTGAGCGCGGTTAGTAGTTGGAAGGGGGTCAATCGTTCAGTGCTGTTGGCACACTCTCCCTCGATGAGTCTTTATACTTCCTGGAGGTGTCACGTAATAATAATAATAAGTCATTGAATCTGACATGTTGATAGGAAATAAAGGCGAAAGATTCATATCCTGTTAAACTTTTATATACTAGAGTACATTAGCTATTTTCTTTATTTTCTTTTTAATTTTTGGCATATCTATGTCGACCAAATTTCATCAAATCAGGAAAGAATTATTATTATATTTTTACTGTGTACATTGGAATAACTGCTCGATCAGTAATGAAATCCAAGTTAAATGGCGTAACAGGTCATTAAGCCTAACATGTAAGGGAAAATGGCAAATGATAATAATCGGTGTTATTATCATTTTGTTCTTTCCCCATTAAAATGAAATAATTATAAATAAATTAAAAAAAGAATTTCTTTCATTGAACAGTCTTGAATCGAGCACTCTTTTAGCGATGATTACATTAAACTATTCTAAATTTTAGCATTAGAATCATTTTCCTAATGACCGAGCATACAGAACCAAGAAAAAAAAAGTTTATTGTTTTATTAATAAAAATGAAAGTATAGTAGAGAAAAAACAATTTATAATTTAGCTGTGTTCCTAGAATTAGATTAACACAACAAAACTGCTCTCTGACAACAATCACCCAGTGCTTACTGATTGTTCACAGCGAATGAAGTTGAAATTGTTTGCAGCAGACAGCCTTTCGTGGGTAGAACTAAACGTTAATAATAACAACAATAATAGTGTATTTTACATTTTTACATGGATATTTACAATGATTCATTTAATATTTTGAGAGCGATCATCTTTATCATTTTAACAATATTGTTATGAAATCACTTTATATCAACCTCGCCTACTCCCTATACGGGAATAAAAAGGCTTTAGCTGATTTTTTTTTTTACTTATAATTTTAAAAAATTTTTTCTATTACATTTATATTTCAATACTAATTTCTTTAAGGGTCTGTGTAGCCCAGTGGAAGTGGTTTACACTCCATAACGCTTGACCACATGAAGGAAGAATTGGATTCAATGTAGTCTCCAACCAGAGGAACGTTTTCTAAACATTAATTTTTTTCGACTGGTTCCAAGTTAGTCGATCTCTGGAATGGGCAAGCAGGTTTTTACTCATGTAAAACTCAAGAAAATAGAACCCACATGCTATTCCTTTTACATTCCAGTTTGCTATATGTATTATATTTTGTGGTTTCCATTTTCGTTTTACCTTTTCCATTTCAGACATTAAAAATATTTTTTTAGAGTGTAGGGACCAGATCACAAGATGGCGGCACTTGTTAGCCATCTCTTCACTGAATGCTGATTAAATTAGTGATAGTTTAGATTGAACTGTCCACTCAGTCTCCAAAGATTAGATAGGGCTAAAGCAGCTCGCCTACTCCCTATACGGAAATAAAAGGCATTAACTGAATTTTGTTATAATTTTTTTTCTTGCATTTTGTCATTTGTATTTTTTCATATCAATATTTTGTATATATTCTGTATTTAATGAAGATATTTTAAAACATATAATTTAATAATAATGATTGTAATGTTAAATCGATATTATTATTATTATTATTATTATTATTATTATTATTATTATTAGACACATCCAGGGAGTCCAAAGACTCATCGAGGGAGAGTGTGCCAACAGCATCGGACGATTCATCTCCTTCCAAATACTAACCGAGCTCAAACTTGCTTATATCAATATTAATATCAAGTTTGTTGGTAAAAAGTTTTCATTATATATATATATTTAAATTAATTATATATACGTGTGGATTGGCATGCCGGAAAACGTGTGCATTTAGCAAAAGATCTTGGGCTCTCTGTGTCCACTATGAACACGATAGTAAAAAACAGGTCAAGCATTGAACTCAATGCAAAGCATTCTGGCGCTATATCAAAAAAAAAAAAAAAAAAAAAAACGAAAAGCAAAAACAATCAACAATTAAAGATTTTTTAAAATAGATAAATGTAAGTAATTGTAAATTCATTTATTTTCAGTTATTAAATTTTGTAATCTGGTATGTAGATTCACATACTAGCAGTAAGTCATAATTTATTTAAATGGTTTTTTTTTACATTTATTATATATATATATATATAATAAATAAATAAATATATATATATATATATATATATATATATGTGTGTGTGTGTGTGTGTGTGTGTGTGTGTGTGTGTGTGTGTGTGTGTGTGTGTGTGTGTAGAAATGTATATATATATATATACTGTATATATATACAGTATATATGTAGAAAGTTTTTTTTTTATCTTGGGTGTACTATATGTGCACCACACTTATCATTTGCACAAAGCGAACGAAAACGCCAGCTTCGAAGACAACTCAAAGAAAAACGTCAAAATGGTGACAGCAGCTGGACCATCAACTACAGACAAGATAAACTGGTGAAAAAACCAAGTGATGCCACTGGCAGCCACCATGGAGACCAGCAGGCAGGCACCGCATAGGAAATGTGTAAGACCCCTGCGGCCCAACAAATGTCCCACAAAACCCTACACATCCACTTCACCAACATCCGTGACCTAAACTCCAACCTGAATAGTGTCCACTACCACCTGCAGTCTACCAAACCCCCCCTACTCTTCCTGGCAGAAACCCAAATCTCACCTCATCCCAGCACCACTTATCTCAACCTCCCAAACTACTCACTCTTCAACAACTTTCGCCCCAAGGGTGGTGTCTGCGCATACATCTGCTCAGACATACCTTGCCAGAGAGCACCTAACCTAGAATCACCCAACTTTGACCTTCTTTGGTTGAAAACATCCCGTCCGCACGCAGTTCAATTCATCTGCTGCCTCTATCGCTCCCCCAACGCAACTAACCACCCTGAGCTCTTTAATTTCCTCTCCCTAAAAGTCGACTTTCTCCAATCCCACTTTCCCAAAAGCGAAATCATCCTTCTAGGAGATTTTAACGTCCACAACACTAGCTGGCTTTCCTCCTCCAGTTGTACAGATCTTGCAGGTAGAGATGCAGAAACATTTGCCATCACCAATGACCTTACACAACTTGTCCAGATGCCAACCAGTATACCAGATAACCCAAGCCACTCCCCAAACACCCTAGATCTCTTCCTCACCAATGACCCCTCCAAATACACAGTGAAAGTAGTGAGCCCGCTAGGTAATTCTGAACACAACCTAGTGCTCATCTCCTCCCCCATGCAACAACGTTTACACAGCCTCCGCAACTTCTATGCCGCATTCCCATGGTTGGACTATTGCTTCCGGCCTTCCAACCCAAACATATGCACCGAGCTTATTACCAAAGTAATCCTTACCGGCATGAATACCCACATTCCACACATCGCTCTGAACTGCCATTCCCTAATGAAACTCTGGTTCTCCAAAAGATGTGCCAAGGCTGTAGAGATGAAATACCAGACATACCACAACTGGCTGAAATCAAGAACCTCATCCTCCTTTAAAGCTTACACCGAAGCCCGTAATAGATGCAAAAAAACAATCAATGCTTCCAAAACAGAGTTTGAAAGAGCAAAAAGCAGGAAACTAGCAGCCTGTCCAAACGGCAGCCGAGCCTTTTGGTCTCTTGCTAAAGCAATTGGCCGTAACTTCTGTCCAACACTATTCCCACCCCTATCACACCCTAATGGCTCTACTGCCTCATCACCCACAGAAAAAGCCAATCTTCTGGCCTCATACTTTGCTTCAAATGCATGCATAACTGACGATGGTAAATGTCCAACCATTCCAGACACCCAACATACAATGTCTCCTATATCCTTTTGCCAGGATGAAATCAGAAAAATACTGTCCCAATTAGACACAGAAAATCCCCGATGGCATTCCCCCAATTCTTCTGAAAAATTGTGGTCCAGAACTGACCCCTATCCTATGTCACCTATATATACTCTCCTACTCCAACTGGAATCTATCCCACAAACTGGAAATTGGCCTATATTCAGCCCATTCCCAAGAAGGGTGACAAGTCACTGCCATCCAATTACCGCCCTATCTGGCTTACCTCAGTCCTGTCAAAGGTAATGGAAAAAATCATCAATTTCCACCTCCTACACTTTCTTGAAGATACTCACCAAATAAATGACCGCCAGTATGGATTTCGCCACTGCTGATCAACAGGAGATCTACTCACATACGTCACCCATCTCTGGACAAATGCTATGGAGAGGTTTGGAGAATCTCAAGTGGTTGTACTAGATATCTCCAAAGCCTTTGACCGGGTCTGGCACAAAGGCCTACCAGGCAAACTACCTTCATTCGGTCTGACCCAGGACTTCTATAGGTGGATCGCCAGTTTTCTGTCTGGACGCACATTGTGTGTGATGGAGGACGGCTCCCTATCCTCGCACCACTCAATTGATGCTGGGGTCCCACAAGGCTCTGTCCTCTCACCAACCCTGTTCCTGCTACACATCAACGACCTACTGCAATTGACCTCCAACCCAATATACAGTTTTGCGGATGACAGCACACTACACTCCTCGTTTGCATTTGATAAGCCTAACCCTACACAACTCGCCTCATCATACAGAACATCAATCACCACCACCCTCAACTCCAATCTCCAAGCCATCCTTCAATGGGGTTCGGATAATTTCATAAATTTCAATGCCAACAAAACCCAGTTCTGTACTATTTCCCATAAAAAAGTACAACTTTTTCCCAGTATCTTTTTCGATGATACCCAAATTTCCAGACAGCCTGAGATCTTGCTCCTCGGAATCATCCTCACATCAAACCTCTCCTGGCACAAACATATCTTAAACATTGCATCCTCAGCCTCAAAAAAACTAGGATTTCTCTTTCGCTCAAGACGTTACTTCACCCCTGAACAGCTACTAACATTATACAAGTCACAAATCCGCCCAACTATTGAATACTGCTCCCACATATGGGGTGGGGCCCCTAAAAGCTCTCACAAAATGCTCGACTCAATACAGAGGAGGGTAATTAGACTTATCAATGACCCATCCTTTACCAGCTCTCTCCCCCTACTTTCACACAGACGTTTTGTCTCTGCAGTAAGTATATTCTACAAATATTTCCATGGGAAATGCTCGTCCGAAAAAAATCAATAATTCCCCCGCTCAGTACTAAGCTCATTGGAACACGTGCAGCTGCTGCTGCACGTGTTCCAATGAGCTGCACAACATTCCTTCACAGTACACCTAGAAATGAACAGAATGAGTTTCTTTTCCTCTTCCTTCATCCCTGCAGCTGCTCGACTGTGGAACAGTCTCCCACCTGCTGTGTTTCCCAAGGAATACAATTTAAAGTCATTCAAATCAAATGTAAACAAGTTTCTCCTTTCCCAACCCACTACCCATACACGGTACTAATGTACTATAGGTTGACCAACCAACCTCCTGTGTATGGGCCCAACATATAAAAAAAATAATAATAATAAATAAAAAACTATACGTTAAAGATACCAAGAAATTTTATAAACTTGGTTTTAATGCTTTTTTTCCTAAGTAAGCAAGTAAGCTAAGTTTGCGCCTGAAGTATTTTTAGATCTGAGGCAACTTGTGGTAAAGGCGGCATAAGCGCTGATCATGTATTATGGGATACTTATGCAAGTGATCACAGCTTATGCTACCTTTACCACAAATTGCCTGAGACCTAAAAATACTTCAGACACAAACTTAGCTTACTTGGGAATATATATATATATATATATATATATATATATATATATATATATATATATATATATATATATATATATATATATATGTTAAAGATACCAAGCAATTTTATAAGCTAGGTTTTTAATCCTTTTTCCTACGCATTTACCCAGACCGGTTTCGAACTTTATTGAGGTCACGTCAGTGGGAGCCAGATGCATAGCATCATACATCTCCGCAAAGAAATGTGCTTTGCATTAGGGGAAAATTCTAAGGAAAGTGATCAGAGCTTGCTCCACCTTTACCACGAGTGGCACTACGTGCAGCCGCAAACTTGACTTTCTTGTCTGTTTGCTTACTTGGGAAAAAGGATTAAAAACCTAGTTTTTAAAATTGCCTGGTATCTTTAACATAATATATACCCAACGTAAAAAAACTTTCTACATATATATATATTAGGATTTCATTTAGTTGTTTGTTGAGTTTTTTTGAGTATATCTGTCGGCACTACCATTTAGGCAAACTGCAATAAGATAAATATTTTAAAATGTTAACATTTTAAAATATTAAATTTCGGTATTTTATAACTTTTTTTTATAAATGAATTATAACAAAGAATTTTCAAATTAATTAAAAAATAAAATAAAAAAAAAGTCCTATTAATTTAAGCTGAAAGACAATTTTATTTTGTTTAATGTCAATTAGAAACATTTTAGTTTAAGAAATAAGGGGGCGCACTTGTAAACTTTGCCTAGGATGCAAAATAACCTGCCACCGATAGTGGGGACAGTGTAGCATTATGTGATATAGTGTTTCTGATTCAGGGCAGAAGTAGCATTTGGCTGGGGCTTGAAGTGGAATACCTTTGTATGTGCATCATATTCTGGTGGGTATGCAAGTGCGGTGAACTCTGTAGAAAAATGTTTTTAATTTCGGTTTATAGGATCTGAATGCCTTTTTGAGTACATTGAATTGTTTTAATTTACCTCTTTCGTCTCTCGGTGTTGTGGTGGTATGACTGTTCGCGCGAGAGTGATATAGGCTATTTATGAGGAAATCTTTTATTGCTATTTGGTTATTAATGAAGTTGTACCCTTCCGATTTTTCATGGAACATTTTTGGTATTTTGCCATTCGATTGCAGCAGGGAACAAATTATTTGGTGGGGCATTATTCTTTGCATCTAGTGTATAATATATGCAATCCATGCTTTTTGTTCAGAATTATCTCTTTCTATGAAATTTTTGCTCTTGCACTTAGAGTTTTTAAATGTACGTTTATTAAACCCAGTCTTCCAGCTTCTATAAATATTGTAGACCTCCGTATGAGTTCGTATTTCGAACCCTAAGTAAATTTTGCACATTCTCTGTGAATTTTGTCCGCTTCATTGCCATTGTAATTAATGTTGGTTACAAGGTACCATATTTTTGATAGTAAGAACTGGTTACATATTTTTGCTTTACTTTTTATGGATAATTGTCTGGGTCTCATTTGTGAAATTTTTGTAATTTTGTTATGGGACTACTGCCCATTGTTCGTTATGTTGAGTTTGATCCCCTATGGTGATTCCTAAAAGAGGGAGGCGTTCATTGATTTTAATTTCGTTCGGCATGGTTGGCTTA